>NC_064853.1:80668863-80678863 GCF_024139225.1 Suncus etruscus | reverse complement strand
AAAGTTTTATTAAGTATAGGTTACAACTCTTCATCTCTCTCATCTCTTAAAGACTTAATGAGATGCCTCTACTAGAGGACGTCTTATCTCACATATAGTTGGATTTCCATTGATAAAGACATCAAATATATTTTAATAATAAGTTACTATTTTTTGAAAATTTAATTTAGTGTATATTTCTTGATCAAAGATTAGGTGTTTTACTGTTTCACCAAGGGCCCTATGTCATCATTGACCCTCTATGATTCCATTTGAGGACACCAATCTGACCACACTTCTGTACTCCAGTATTTGAGCTGATATCACAAGAGCTTTTCAGTGTGAGTGTGGGTTCCCTTCCCCACTCCCGCATCTTTCTTCTTCCAGGAGACCTGGTAGCTTAATACATGACCCTAAAAGATGTATTATCAGTAATAGTGCTTTAAATTTTTTGACAGCTTCATTTGTTTGATGCTGTCATCTTTAAAGGAACATTCTAATTTAATGAAATGGACAGCTGACAATAAGAGTTTAACCTTCTGCCATTTTATTAATGACTTCATTGGAGATACAGTAATTTTCACAAATGTGTTTGCTACTGGATTTTTCTTTTTTTATTTCTCTTCTCTTTCATGTCTTTTTTTTAAATAACTGCTTTCATTTATCTGAAAACATGTGTATTGTGATGCATTTTCTTTAAATAAAAAAGATTAGGTGATTTAAAACAATTTATAACTTAGTTTTGTTGTGATGATATTGTTAATACTAGAGTTTTATGCATGTACTGTTGCAGCACTATACATTTTACTAGTGTCTGCTTTTTCCACCACTGTTCCAGTCACCTTATCACCTCCCTCCCGCCCCCGCCCCTGCCCTGACACAATTAGCTCAGATCTGTAGACCAGATCTTAGTCTCTGTTATCTTTGGACACTTGTTATTCCTCTACTATATGTATTTATAACCCACATATAGTGAGATCTCTTTGTATCTGTCTCTCCCTTGACTTCACTCAGCCTGATGCTCTCTAGATACATCTATGCAGTAGAAAACTATATGAGTTTGTCTTTTCTTATAGCTAAATATTTTATTGTGTATATAAAACCATAGTTTCTACGATTTAGTCATCTGTGTTTGAATACTGAGTAGTTTTCAGAATTTGGTTATTATAAATAGTGTTTCAATGAGCATAGGAATAAAAATGTCTTTTCAGAATAGATTTTTGGGCTATATTTCCACAAGTGAAATTTTTTTTTATTTTGGGCCACACTTGGTGACACTTAGGGGTTACTCCTGGCTATGCACTCAGAAATCGATCCTGGCTCTGGGGACCATATGGGATGCTGGGGATGGAACCCAGGTCCATCCTAGGTCAGCTGCTTGCAAGGCAAACACCCTACTGCTGCACCATAGCTCTGGCTCCCACAAGTAAAATTATATGTGGAAACCCATTCTTAGTTTTTGAGATATGTCCATATTGCTTACCTAAAACATTTAATCAGTCAATATTTGCACCACCAGTGATAAGGTTTCCCTTTCCCACTTTGTGATGTATGCCAGTCTCACTGATGTGAGTTGATATATCATTGTTCTGATTTACATTTTCTTGATGATCAGTGATGTAAAACATTTTTATACACCTATTAGCCACCTGTATGTTTTCTTTGAGGAAGTTTCTGCTTAGTTTTCTTCCAATAGTTTGATAGGATTGATTTTTTTTCTTGTTAAGTTTTACAAGTGCTTTATATATTTTGGGTAGTAATCCTTTATGAGATGTGTGGTGGGCAAGTTTTTTTCCTCAGTTTGTAGGGTATCTTTAAAATTTGGTCATCATTTCTTCTTCAGTGAAGAAGCTTCTTAAAATGGTGTAGTTCCACTTGTTTAAAACATGTTTCAGTCTTTTGTCTTTGGTTACAATATTTAGGACATTTAATAATATGTTAAATGTTGTCCTATTCAATATATATTACTTCTAAGGATACTTTAAAAGGCTTCGAATGAAAATAACTGGATAGATGTGGCAAAGATCTTTTAAAAGTTCATGTAGAATTAAATCATTTATGTCTCAAACCCTTGAATATAGCAGTTAATAGCAGAAACTAAGGGCAGGGTTGTTATTTTTTTTTTGAACTTTACTGATTGTCATTAGTTCCAGCTTCCTCACTAATTTAGCTATATTATCTTGGTGAACAAAACATCTCTGTAACTGAATTTATTCATTGAAAAATGAGACATTTAGGGCTAGAGGGATAAGATTACTGGTAAGGTACATTCCTTGTGTGCATTGATACCATGAGAGACCTGAGTTCTGCCATGGGTCCCCTATCCACTGGTGCTACATATGGTCCCTAAGTGCAGAGTCAGGAATAAGCCCTAAGCATCACTGGGTGTGTTCCACAAACAAACTAAGAATGGGAACACTAACATGTCCCTGTTAGTCATATTTGACTAGAATTATGTGAGTGACAAAATTTCCTCGAAATCTCAGTATCTTGTAATTATTTGATATGTGTATATATATTTTCTCCTTGAAGGGTCTATAGATTACAGCTCTACTTTGCTTTTTGTTTGGTTTGGTTTTTTGGGGGGCCACACCTGGTGACACTCAGGGGTTACTCCTGGCTATGCGCTCAGAAATTGCTCCTGCTTGGAGGACTACACAGGACGTTGGGGAATTGAACCTTGGTCCGTCCTAGGTTAGTGCATGCAAGGCAGATGCCTTATCACTTGCGCCACCTCTCTGGCCCTTGCAGCTCTGTTTTGTGTTAAAAGTATGGTTTCATATATGTTCCACAAAAATTAAACTGTAAACAAAGATTGTCTTTCTCTGAGGAATTAAGAAGTATAAAAAATAAGTCAAAGCACTTAACAATTTTAGCAGGAGTGTGTTTTTTTGCACATATTCATGGGTACACCTAGTCATATGGTCAAGTTCAGTGTTGAGGAGGTGGGTAGTTCTCATTTACCTATGGAAAGAGGAGGATAGATGAGGAGCTGATGAACAATAATCTAGTTCACTCTCCTAGGGTTAGTGAAATAGTGCACAGATAACTCTTAGCATTTATTCCTAGCATAATAAAATAAATACACATTATTTTTATTATTTCTTAGAAAAAGATGGTGACATGAATGCAAGGAACAAAGCAAGAAAGCAAGAAACAAAAGTACTTCTGAGAGCTCAGTAAAACTTAACTGAGATTCATGTTTCAACTTGCCAAGGTTTTTGTTGTCATTCTTCCATTCTGTGTAGAACCTAAAATACAATTAACAATATGAGAACACAGGAGAGAAGTTTTTATTTCTATTCTTTTTGTCATGCCAATTCAATTGATCACTAACTGCTACTTCCTGAATGGGCAAACTTGCCATATATTCTAATTTCTTTTGGCCTATGAACATAGGAACAACTTATACGTTTAATTTTATTTTAGCCTATAAACAAAGAGTAAGTTATTTAATCAGGAGGCAACACCTGGAGTTTATATCCCCCAGCCCCCTGAGCAGAAGAGTGAGCTCTTATTTTGTATGGTACATCTATGCCACTCTTAAGAATTCACCTCGCGGGCCCGGAGAGATAGCACAGCGGGGTTTGCCTTGCAAGCAGCCAATCCAGGACCAAAGGTGGTTGGTTCGAATCCGGTGTCCCATATGGTCCCCCTGCCTGCCAGGAGCTATTTCTGAGCAGCACCGCTGGGTGTGGCCCAAAAACCCAAAAAAAAAAAATAAATAAAAAAAAGAATTCACCTCGCTGTGCCAATTTAGTAGATGTTTTTATTACAATAGGTCTTAATCTTAATGATATTTAGGTTTTATACAGTCTTCTATCTTAACCCACTCTAACCCCAGCTCTGAAACTTCCCTCAAAAGATATTTTTCTTTCTCTTGGGCCATGGCAGTGAGATCCATCAGTCTTTTTTTGGCTATCACTTGCCATTGACTCCTGAATTCACTCCAGTTTCAACCTGAGCTTTAGCTGAGATTAAGTAGGATTTAGAAGAATCCCAAGAGAACTTCCATGTCTATTAGGTTGAAATTGGTAGCCAGAATTTATTAAGAATGATCAAGAAATATCTAAAATATTAATTCACCAGTTCAGCCAGGAGTTCTACATATAAATAGTGGTTCCATCCTCTTAAAAAGTTAGAATGATGAAATAAAGGGAAAATAAACATTTTCATGCTTACATTCCCCCTGTTGTAGTTGAAGAAACTGAGATGATGTTGGAAGTCATGACTTGTTTGATTTGCTTTCCCAAATAATTACTGGGAAGATGATAATAGAATAGATGTTATTAGAGCAATGGTTATCCAGGTCATCTTGCAATGTTCTAAAGAATCAGAGTCAGGGGTCAGAGTGATAGCACAGGGGGCAGGGCATTTTCCCTGAACTCGGCTGACCTAGATTTGATCCATAGCATCCCCAATAGTATCCCAAGCACTGTCAAGAGTGATTTCTGAGCACAGAGCTTGAAGTAACCCCTGAGCTCTGCCAGGTGTGGCCCCAAAATAACAAACAAAAACAAAAAAATATCAGTCAATAAATCTGGTTTATAGTTGAAATCAGACAGTCTGGTTCAAATCCTGGGTCAAACATCTAATAAATCATATTATCATGGGCAAAGGATTTAAGTGCCATCTCTGAAGTTCTTCAGTTTTACACACTTTAAAGAATAGTTGTTAGCATTAACACAGTCATTAATGAATATATCTTATATACTCAAGATGATTTAATTAATACATTTTAATTTTATAATTAGAAAGGCTTAATCAGTGAGTGCTCTGTTATCTATTATCATGTTGTTGCCAGTGGCACAAAATTCAGTGGCACACACAATTAAATGACTGCTATAGTAGGGTCAGCTATAAAATTCCCATATGAGTTCCTGGAACATGCTATGCTGTCTATATACTCCTGATATTACCAGAGTGGGACCCCAACTTGAATAAAATAAATTATGTATCTTGTATACTTCCCACCTCCCAAACAGACTGGGGCAAGTTTAGCAACAAGTTCTTGGGAAGAAGGGCTTCTGTCACATTGCTGATGCTACTTTGCATAACTTGTTAACACAGAAACATTGAGCCAACCCTCATTCTCCAAATAGAGCCAATTCACTAATGCATCTAGTGTGAGGGGAGGAAGAGAATTTAAGAACAATGAGGTCAACCTTCTGAACCAACAGGGTAATGATAGCTGGCCCCAAAGAAGATACAACTAGTAGGAAATTCTGCACCCGTGTTTATACAAAACCAAGCAGGAAATGTTTGCCAGTGGAATAAATAAAAGAGCCTTCTGGTTACATAATATTTTAGTGCCCCAGTTTGAGGATGTTTTGGAATTATCACTTGGTCTAGGTTTGAATTTTGGAATACAGGCTGTTTGTTTCTCTTTTGTTTGCTTGCTCTTGATACTTGAAGTGTCATTATTCTCTAGTTCCCTAATGGCCTAAGCTAAAACTGAACCAGACTGTGACATCATTGTTTTGGCTTAAGATATCTTTCTTGTTCTACCTGTATCTGAACCTCTGACCTAGGCACAGATTTGGAATGGGATGGGGGTGATAGGGTAGAGGTCGCTTAGGAACAATTGCCCCTAATTCTTTGAAAAAAAAAAAAAAAGAAGCAAAAGGAGCTCTACTTTCACTAAAAGTACATCTCTTTGTTGAGGTCCTATTAGGGGTTTAAAATTATTCTTGATACGGTGTCAGGTTTTCACAATCTCCTTGCAATGAGGCAGTTAACAAGATTTATAGATATGGCGTGCTTTTAGGTTACATGTTCAAGCTTAGAAGCTAGAGTGAGTCAGCACCTAAGTTTCTGCTTTTCTCCTTGAATTAACCTCTTTTGGAATATAAATCAAAGAAGATGATTTCAACTTAGTTTTCTAACCTTTCTACATAATACATAAATATAGTCATTTTATCACTTGTGAGAAAGGGAAGTTACTTAAAAATACCCAAAGAATATTCTGTGTGTGTGTGTGTGTGTGTGTGTGTGTGTGTGTGTGTGTGTGTGTGTGTGGCACACCTGGTGACGCTCAGGTTTTATTCCTGGCTATGTGCTCAAAAATCGCTCCTGGCTTGAGGGACCATATGGGACGCTGGGGGGATTGAACTGTGGTCAGTCCTAGGTCAGCCACCTGCAAGGCAAACACCTTACCACTGCACAACCACTCCGGCTCCCCAAAGGATATTCTTGTGCTTAAATAAATTTGTTTAGTTGAGCCAATTTATTATGACATGTTTTGTATTTTATCATCATATAAAGGAGCTATCTCCTTCCTGTTCTAGTATACATTTTACTTATATATTTTTATATATAATTATTTAAGCACCATGGTTACAAAATTGTTCATGATTGAGTTTTGGTGATAGAATGTACACCACCCTTCACCAGTGCATATTTCCTACCACCAGTGTCCCCAATTTCCACCACCCCCACCCTTCCCATGTCTGCCTATGGGGCAGGCATTTTACTTCTCTTTCTCTCTTTTTCTTTTTTGACACTGTGGTTTGCAATATTGCTTATAAAGGGGTATTATGCATATACTTTTATTTCCTTTTAGCACTCAGTTCTGTCCAGAGTGATAATTTCCAACTATAGTTATTATAATGGACCAACCATTCACTACCCTAACTACATTCACCACTCATTGTAGTAAGCTTTCTAACACAAACTGTTCCTCTTAATCCTCATCTCTAGTGTTTGTGGATATTATTGCCATACTATCTTTTATTTTTCTTATATCCCACAAATGAGGGAAATTTTCTATGTCTATCTCTCTCCCTCGGACTCATTTCACTCTGTATAATAACCTTCATATACATCTATGTATAATCAAAGTTTTATGACTTCAATTTTTCTAAAAGCTGCATAGTATTCCATTGTGTACATATATACATGAGTGGCTGAAAAATTATATATAATTATATATAATATATATTATTACATATAATATATAATATATATAATTTTTTTCAGCCACTCATTAGTTGTCAGGCAGCTGGATTATTTCCATATTCTAGCTATTATAAATAGTACTGCAATGAACATAGGAGTGCAAAGGGGAATTTTGCATTTTTTCCTAGGATATATACCTAGGATTGGTATTGCTGGATCATATAGAAGCTCAATTTCTAGTTTTTTGAGAAATATTCATATTGTATTCCAACAAGGCTAAAACAGTCTGCATTTCTAACAGCAGCATCCACACCAGTATGGTTGTTCTTGTTCTTTGTGATGTGCACCAGTTTCTGTGGTGTGAGAGGATATCTCATTGTTGTGTTGATTTACATGTCCCTGATGATTAGTGATGTAGACCATTTTTTTCATAAGCCTTTTGGTCATCTGTATTTCTTCTTTGAGGACATGTCTGTTCATTTCTCCCTATTTTTGGATGGGGTTAGATGTTTTTCTTGTAAAGTTAAATAAGTGCCTTGTATATCTTAGATATTAACCCCTAATCTGATGGGTATTGGGTGAATAGTTTCTCTCATCCCATGGTTAGTCTTTGTATCCTCATTACTCTTTCATTTGAGGTTCAGAAGCTTCTCTATTTAACATAGTCCCAGTTGTTTTACTTTGCTTTCCACTTGCTTGGACAGTGGCATTTCCTCCTTAAAGATGCTTTTAGTTTCAATGTCCTAAAGTGTTTTGCCTATGTTTTCCTCTAAACACCTATGTCTTCACCTGATATCAGCATCTTTAATTCATCTTGACTTAAACTTTTTGCATGGCAATAGAGATTTTTATTCATTTTTTTCATGTAGTTGACTAGTTTTCTCAATATTACTTGTTGAAGAGAATTTTCTTGACCCAGATTGTATTTCTTGTTCCTTTATCAAAGACTAATTGATGAAAAATCTGTGGGTTCATCTCTGAATATTCAAGTCTATTACATTGATCTGAGGGTCTATCTTTATTCTAATATTATGCTGTTTACTGATACTGCTTTATAGTACAGTTTAAAGTTGGGGAAACTGATGCCTCCCATCTTCTTTTTGTCAAGGATTTCTTTAGCTATTCATGGACATTTATTGCTCCATTTGAATTTCAGGAGCATCTGATTCACTTTTTTGAAAAATGTCATGGTTACTCTCATAGGGATTGCATTAAATCTGTACAATGCTTTGGGAAGTATTACCTTTTTAATTATGTTAATCTTACTGATCCATAATCAGGATATGTGTTTCCATTTCTTTGTGTCCTTTTTTATTTCTTGAAGCAGTGTTTTGTAGTTTTCTTTGCATAGGTCTTTCATCTCTTAGTTAAGTTGACTCCAAGTGATTTTCTGAGACACAATTATGAATCGAATTGTTTTTGTATTTTATAGTTTTTGGTATTTGGTCCATACCCAGTGGTGCTTAGGTTTATTCATAGGTCTGCACTCAGAAATCACTCTTTGCATGTTCAGGGGACCATATGGATTGCTGGAGGCTGAACCTGTGTAAATTGCATGCAAGGCAAATAGTCTACTCACTGTACTATTGCTCTATCCCCTGGGATAATTTTTATATATATTTTTGTAAAGCATTTTGTTAAAACACTTATTTATCAAGATCATTTGCTTAATGTAGTGACTGTAAGTTCCAGAGGGTAAGAATAACAATATTCAAACTCAGCATCCAATACATGAAAGAGTCAAATAAAACTTACTTTACTGTATTGGTCTCTGCTCAAGTAAAAATATCTATAATAGATTTCTTTTCACTCATTAAACTATTAGTTAAATTAAATTATAAAATTAATTAATTAAAAAAAGAAAGAAAAAGCTCTTGATATTTAAGAAACATTCAAATGGGAGTGTCTACAGAAATTGGATGACGCTGTAGGCCCTCATAGAGAAAAACTCTACTTTCTGATGTTCAATTCATTTAGACATTCTAGAAAAATCAAGAAGATAACACTATGATCTACTCCCCACTTTTTTCTCTAAATTCTCAGTAAACTGAAAGAGAATCAGAGGGAAAAGAGGGAAAGGAAACCATTGTGGTCTCTGACATTACTTTAGCCTCTGCTATGTCTCCAGCTCTTTGGTTAGAATATTACATAGACTGTATTTATTCATTTAGCCAATTAAACCAGTGATTTAAAATTTTACTGGGTCATGTGAAGGAATTCAGAAAGTCAGAAAAATTAAGAGGGCTTATACATCAGGAAGGGAATCTTCCAGGAAGCTTAAGTGATTGGAAGTTCATATTGTGGCTCTTGAATTTCCAATTAAGAGTTCCAGAAACCTGTAGTTGAATTGAAAAAGAGTGCATAAAACTGGTCCTATCACCTCATTTTCTTGGAACACACACTATTTTTTTTGGTGTAATATGTGTGGTTTTCCATTTGGAAATAATCTCTTGGCATAGATCATAGATCTTAACCCAAACAAACCAAATTGTTTCTTGGTGTAGTCACTGGGTACCCAACAAATCTTTCTCTTCTCAAGGGTTAAAGTGCCTCAAATGGTTGAGGACACAGTTATTAGTGTGCTCCCTTTCCCCTGCAGATTTGCACATTGTAAATGCATTTTTTCCTTGAGATTAGTTTATTCAGTGAAATGCACCAATCTTAATTATAGAGCTTGAGTTTTGATTTAATATATACTTTCATGGGCCCACCACAATCATTTCCCCAGAAAGTTTCTTTCTGCTCTTTTCTGTCAATTCCTGCCCCTTTGCCCTCCAAGGATAAGAATTGTTTTCATTTATATGAGTATAGATTTATTTTACTTGTTCTAGAAATACATATACCTTAAATATAATAATATATACTCTGTTTAAGTGTTGTTTAAAATGTTTTTTGTGTAATGATCTTGAGGTTTATTCATATTACTTTGTGTACTGGGAATTTGTTCCTTTTTATGATCACTATTTTAGTCTAAGAATATAACATGATGTTTAAAATACATTCTTGCTAGAGCAAGAGCGATAGCACAGCAGTAGAGAGTTTGCCTTGCAAACAGCTGACCCAGGATGAATCTGGGTTCAATCCTCAGCATCTCATATGTTCCCCCTCTGCCAGAAGTGATTTC
>NC_064853.1:80568863-80661363 GCF_024139225.1 Suncus etruscus | reverse complement strand
CTCCCTCCCTCCCTCCCTCCTTCCTTCCTTCCTTCCTTCCTTCCTTCCTTCCTTCCTTCCTTCCTTCCTTCCTTCCTTCCTTCCTTCCTTCCTTCCTTCCTTCCTTTCTTTCTTCTTTTTTTCTTTCTTTCTTGGCATACCTGACAGTACTCAGGGGTTGCTACTGGCTCTGCACTCAGAAATAACTCCTGCTATCATTTGGGACCCCAGGGATCAAACCTGGGTCAGCAGCATGGAAGGCAAATGCCCTAACCTCTGTGCTATCACTCTGGCCCCTCGTTTAAACATTTTCTTATTTATTTGCAGAATTTGACATTAGTGGTTTAAGTTTCAAATACTGTTTTCAGTTAAGAAAATATGGTGCTGGGGCTGGAGCAATAGCACAGTGGTAGGTTGTTTGCCTTTCACATGGCTGATCCAGGATGGACTTTGTTTCGATCCCCGGTGTTCCATCTGGTCCCCAAGCCAGGAGTGATTTTTGAGTGCATAGCCAGGAGTGACTTCTGAGTGTCACCAGCTGTGGCCCAAAGAACCAAAAAAAAAATGAGCTTGTATGTGGAAAATGGCCTCAGGATGTGCACATCTTTAGACTAGTCCAGTTGCCATAGAGCCACCCTGTGTGTAGAAATGCTGCAATTTCTATCTCAGCTTTTCTGAGGGGTTAGTTGAGACCATACCCTGCAGTGCTCAGGGTATGTTACTTGCTCTGTGCTCAGAGATCACTCCTAATGATTTCCCAGGTACCAAATACAGAATCAGAGATGGAACCATGGACTGCCACATACAAGTAAGTGACTTGGTTAAGTATCCATGTACTGTCTCTCTTCTCTTTTGCTCTCTACTGTAAACCTCTAACTGGAAGGCCTGGTTCTATTTCAGGAGTCATTCTGCAAAATTAATTTAAGAAGCTTTGGAATGGTCACTCAGAAACATCAGGTGTGGAGCTATTGCCTTTTTTTTGGGGGGGTCACACTCCTATTGCCTTTTGAAGATATTCTTCTCAATGTAAATATTATATTCCAGCCCTCCAACATAATGTCATTTTTTAAAAAAAGCTGATAAGTGGTGAGAATGTATCCTATTGATCTTCTGGGAATAAAAGCTATAAAAGAAATATAGGAGTTTTTTTCCTTCCTTAAAAAATTGGATGGTCCCTTCATTCTTTTTGCTTTCTGATTTTTAGCTGGCCAAAGATGATCGGTATGCTGCTTCCTTCAGTCATGCTCTGTGTGGCATTTGTCTTGCAATTTTCCCATGCTTGTTTCAACAGGAAAAAAAGCAAAGAGATTGACATATAGCTGCCCTGAGGCTAGATTGTCACTGAAATAGATTTCTTCAAATAAAAATAAGGGCCGTTTCTGCTCGCAAGGCCTTGCAATGAAACAGAGTTAATAAAAACTGCATGGGAAACTCACATTGCAGCTATAAAAAAAATTAAAAAATAGAATCTTTAGCTAAAGCCAGCAGTGATTGTTGGCTATGGGTAGGAATTATGGAGGAAAACATTCTGAAGTTCATTGAATGTGAAGAAAGAAGATTTATTACCCTTTATCCTTTCGTTTAACCCTTCAGAAGAAGTAAAGCTAGAGTCACATTTGCTCAGAAAGTCCCGAGTTATTCTTGCAGATAAGCTGTTAAGTAGGGAACAGGATTACTTAAAAATAAAAGCGGCAACAAACCTCTAACTTCTCCAAAGACTTGATAAATCATGGGTGGAAGTGTTTTCAACTTTATTCTTCATCAAGTGTGTATCTCAAATATCTCTAAAGTTGAAGTTTGTGGATCTTTCCAGGCTAGAGGGAAGGAGCATGTTTCATCACTCTCTGGTCCTCAGTTCCCAGGCTCTTTATCTGGAGTACCTCCTGGAACCCAAGAGACACTTTGTTTCAGAACAATACACAGTTTTTACCCCTAAGAATTTTTCCCTCTAAGAATGGAGCATTTGGGATCCTTAGAGCTGCTGTGGGAGAAGCCACCACTTCATCAGAAAATGTGGTGATTGATTATCTGTGAAATTCACCATCTTTTAGCATTCAGGTTCCATCACAGTTGCTTCTCAAATGGGAACATGAAGCCTCAATTAATTCCCACTTAGAACTATAAACGTGAAAAGTCACAGCATAGAATACAAGTGAGGTTTTAATCCCTGCCTGCTATGGGGGAATTTATAAGAATATTTGTAAGTGACTGAGGGCACTCTTTTCCGTCTCCCCTTAAAACTTATAAACTCTGCTCTTTTTCACAAGATTTTGCTAATTAATACCACCACTGTGAAAATGGGGGTTGTTCTGCAAACAAGCTACAACAAATGGATTTTTATTGCTGGGGAAAAGTCTGGAGAATAATTAGCAGATCCATGGAGATTCCTAGAATCTAGACATCTGCATGGTAATGGCCAACTCTGGAGAACACTCAGGGAAACAGGTCGGACTTTCTACCTTAGGGCACATTTATATTGTCAGTTGCAACCTTCAAACTGCAGTTGGACAAATGTGGGAAAATATTTTGTGAAATGCTAGACAAATGAACCTGATATTGACCAATCTCAACTAGGAAAACTGGCTCTGCTTTGCTAAGTGCTGTACAGGAGCCAAGACTTGCAAATGAAATATTTTGATATCTCGTTCGTTAAACTTGAGTCCCAAGGGAAAGACATACACACATATGCATGGCTGACAAAAGTCCCTCTCAAGGTGTCTGTCTGCAGAAGATTATGGAAATGTCAGACTCAAAGCTAGAAGAGAGCCAGAAGGTCACTGGGTTCAGTTCTGAACTGGGTTCATTTCCAGAACAAAGGGATCTATGGAGACAATCCAAGGGAATCTATGAATTTGGAAGGAAGAATAATTACATTCTATTTTCACTGACCTCTAATTTAAAAAGTACAGTTTCTTTCCATTTTACATGTAGGCAACAAATCACAAGCTGCTGATTTTTTGAGACAGGAGAAATCAGAGGTCTTCCTGTCATGTGACAGGGTACAGATAATCTCGCAGTGCCATTCTGGGTCATCTTCGTTTCATGATACAGGGGTACAGATCATCTCTAGAGGCCTTTCATTCTCATCACTTTTTTTTTTTTTTAGGTAATGATATTATTAGACTCCTGTATCAGGGGACATGTGACATCTGTGTATCATCACTTATGCCTCTAAATGTGAGCTCTCAGTTAAGGCCAACTTACTCTATTAGAAGTTAAACATTTTCTTGTAATTAATAAGAATTATTAAGGAGACAGAGTTAAAATCCTGCTTCTCATTTTTACCCTCTAATTTTAATCTCTGATTAAAATGAACATCAAATTGGTTGGAGGAATTATCAACTTCATTCTAAAGAAGATAAGATATTCAACTGACTAGCGTATAAAATTTACAATTTACCTTTTGTAGATTTATATTGGTTTTCATAATTAATTTTCAGTTGTTTCACCACATTCCTTTTCCTCCCTATTTACCCAGAGTTATAAATGGCTTGAGTATGTGACAGTTACAAATGCACACATAATGTAAATGTACTTGAAAGACAAGTGTGGTGATTTCTAAAGATTCTTATTGGCTTTCAAGTATTTAAAAATACAGAAAAATGTTCAATGTGAATTCTTTTGTGCTGGAAAGTAATTTGATCACTTCCTGTGAATGTAGCAGAGCATAAACAGTTATGCTCTTATGACCACAGGCATCTAATAAATACATGAAATATCGAAAAAAAAAACATTTTGTTTGAGTGTCAAAAATAAGCATTGGGGTACATAGGCATAACTGATTGGTAGAAGACTTTCCTGTAATCATGGGACTGAGACTATGAATCCTGGCACTGCTCCACATGTCAAGTGCTATTCAGTCTACACTACTATTTCTGGTCTATGACACAAGTGTGCTTACTTTGAACACCACAATCCAGTTGATGTGAGCATTGCAGGTAAGAGTATAAACCCTTAGGAGGCATGTCTACCAAAGTATGTGCCCCTGTCATGGCAACAAGAGACACTATGAGAAAAGAAAAAAAAAAAAAAGGAAAAACTTAATGCAGTGTGCTAACACCCATCCAAGAGGACTAGAACCCCAAAGAGAGAGGTCAGGTTGTGATCAGGGAATTCTTGCATTAACATTTGGCTATCCACTCTAAATTTTTGTTGTTGTTGTTGTTTTTGGCCACACCCAGTAACCCAGGGGTTACTCTGGGCTATACACTCAGAAATTGCTCCTGGCTTGGGGGACCATATGGGACGCCTGGGGATCAAACCACAGTTCATCCTTGGTTAGCGCCAGCAAGACAGATGCCTTACTGCTCCGTGCCACTGCTCCAGCCCCAACTCCAAATATTTTGTAGTGCAGGTCTAGTTATACTTGACTAGAAAAGAGATAAATAAAACTACTGTTTCAAAATTTAACTCACTAGTTTGGAATAGACTAGAAGATTCGTAAGGTACAGTTGGGTCTCCACCAAGAAGAATAAAGTCACTGGTGAAAAGATCCCACTATAGGGCAATTTCACAGAACATGAATGAAAATCAACTGACTTCAAACTTTTTTTGGGGGGAGGAGGGATCAACTACTTTTAAAGTATAGAGATAAAAAACTAATAATAAAAATGGCCTAGAAGGTCCACTTTTCCAAGATATGAAAACAATCTCACAAACATAGAAAAGAACTACAGAAATCATTTAACTGGATGCATTTTCTCTTTCTATAGAAGTATTTCATTGTTAAGAAAATTCAAGTGATAGAAACATAGTACTTCCATCTGTTCTTACCAATTTTTACTGAGAAAATCTCTTCTCTATATTTGAGGGCCTGCATTAAACAAAACAAAACAAAACAAATTCTCTCTTAAAATCTAGTCATACTAATGAGTGCCAAAACTTACTTCTGACCTCCCTCAACATCACTGTCATCAGTTTTGGATGAAGATTTGAGAGTATGGTTATTAAATATTGTGGACACAATAGTGAGAGAGAATGCAATTTCTTGATGATAGACTTGAGTTGACTTTAAGATTGACTTAAAAATCCAAAAGGTTATGACAGTCAAGTTTGTGCCAAGTCTAACAAACCGGAATTAACAGGACTGTCTGTAAGATTGTTCACTTGGACCAGAAATGATCTGCCAGCATAAATACAGATCAGAGGAAGCAAATGGACAGAAAAAAAAATCAAAACAAGTCTTTGGTTGGGAGTTCTTGCTGCAAATAAACCCAAGCTAGAAATGTGAAGCATTGGCAAAGTTACTTTTTCACATCCATTCTTTGCAGAATTCTTGAGTTCACAATCTAGGGGCCTAAAAGGACATTAATGGAAGGAAATAAGGGGGATAGTTCTTAATATATGAATTTTGAACAATTCCACTTCTCAGCTTTTTCTTTGTCAATGAAGTTGTGCAACTGTCCTTTTTATTAAGCATGACTTTATACTAACCTTTAAAACCTATTGCTTATTTGTTTCCTTTATGGAAATCTCTCAGAAATATATTAATTTCCCCCTTAAAAACAATAATAATAATAGTACCAACAAAATAAGTATAAGAATTAAAAATTGAAACATATTCCTAAGAGGATTATAAAAATATATTTAACTAATCTTATTTTAAGAGTAAATATTTTATGAGTATGAAAATTAAATATGGATTCTGCAAAAGTATCCTATAGATTGATATAGGAAATTTAATTGGCTATCATTAGAGAGGTGGATGCATTTTTTACAAAAACTGTATTTGTACTTGCAAATATGCTTTTGACTCATTCTCCAAGGTCAATAATACAGAAATGATGTATTTTACATAAACACATATTTTAAAAATAAGACTTTTGAGTAAAAATACAATCTATAACAGTAAAGGTTTTCTCCTCACTTTTCTGCTCTTTTCACAGATTCACAAATCATCATGTATAGCTAGGAATGAAGGAGGAGAAATGTGTAAAAGAAATGTGAGTTGAGAGGATATTATGCAAGCTTTGTACAAAACATAAAAGGAGCACATTTCCTGAATCTTGAGTCCAGTTTACTTCTATTTTATGTCTCTGTCAATATCCAGCCCATTTTACAGGCCAGCTGCAGAGGGAGATACTGGACAGCTTAGGAAAGATCTATTCTGAAGGGGGTCTAGTCACTATAAAGATAGGAGCCATCCAGTGAGTAAGCAGGTATTAAATATTTTCAAATGAGATTTTTAAGTAGAAAGAAGGTATACACTTTTGGAATAGTTTTTGATTCTTTTCTGAAAGACCCTGGAGAGTTAATTCAAAGCCCAGAATTAATTGTTTTTGCTAGGATCCAGTCCATCTGAGATCTGAAATTGTGAAACCACTCAGAACCATCACAGAAACTGCTTCTAGAGGGTCAGAAACCTGAGTTTTCTGCATCAGCTCACTACTTGCCTTTAAGTGACAGATATTTAAAAGTCCTGAGATTATAGGGATATAAAAATATACATCTATTAGTAGTCACATACAAGGTTTAAGACTGGGAATGAACTATGAAAGGAGTGCTTTCTACAAATACCAAGAGATCAGTTCAATGAATGACACAGTAGGTCTAGAAAGAACACAGGAAGATACCCAAATCAAGTTCTCTTATGAGTCATGGATGCATGTTCTGTAACTTAGGGATGTATAACTGTTAACTCCCACTCTTTTCTCCAAGTTCCTTCTGGGGCCTCTTTCTGCCATATAAAATTTAGCTAGTAAAACAGGTTTCCGTGGAGGGAGATTTGGGAGTGCCTGAATTTCCATGTTTTGTTATTTTTTAAAATTTTTAATTTTTTTATTTTGCAGAACAATTAAGCAACAAAAGCAGTTTAACAAAATAAAAGACATTTCATAGCTGGCATGTATTCTGCAAATACCAAAGAAAGTGGGGGGGGGGTTAGTAGCCTTTTGCTTTCTAATCCTGTTTTTGCTTGATGGTTAATTGCAATTACTTTATTTAGTAATTTTATAGAATGCGCTTTCTTTTCTGCATTGTTTCCCTTTTTCTTCCCAAAAATTAATGGCAGGCTTATCTTAGATAGTTGAAGCAGCTTGGGGACCTTCTATTATTTTATTAGAAGAAATGATCTTAGTTTAATGAATAGATTATTCACTTAAATCAAAATGAATATTATTTTTTTATTTTTGGTTTTGAGCCATATCCAGCAATTCTCAAGACTTAGTCCTGGCTCTGCACTCAGGAATTACTCATAGTTATCCTCAGGGGACCATATGGAATGCTGGGGATTGACCCAGGTCAGAAACAGTAAAAGGCAAGCTCCTTACTTGCTGTATAAGCTTTCCAGTTAAAAATGAATACATTTTAATGCTAACTGAAAACCAGGTATTATCTTAGGAAATAGTGAATGAAATAAGATATTAAAAGATAGAGAAGGTAGTGAATGGGCCAAGACATGATAAAGTCATTTACGGGCAACTTGAAAAATAGGGTAATGCAAAGATCATTAAGAGGGTTGTAATATCTTATACATGTTCAGGACTCAGAGATTTTTTTGCAGAACTTTAAACTGAGATCCAGGGATAAAGTAGAAGAACATCAGATGATGAAGGGCAGGAGGATTTTGAGACAGAGGTGTGGCAGGACAAAGACCTGAATGTGGTTATGCACTCAGGGAAGAAGAAGAATGAAGACCATGCTGATGTGACAGTACATAGGTTGGGGAGAGATGCATACCAAGTAGATCAACTTAAGATGTCTAAAGTCTTAGCTGGTGCTCTTAGGATTTTTGGGTTTTAACCAACAAGCTAAGCTGAAGGTGTTACTTTCTACCTTATTGGAATAGGACTGGGTTTTAGAGTCCTGTTCTTTCTCTGGTACAACTATCAGTATAACATACCCAATGGAAATGAGGACCCACAATGCTTCTCTCAACCATTCATTATCTAGACCCTTTCAAATTTAGTTTTGCTTCTAAAAATGGTATCCATTGTTGAATAAATAATTAAGCCAAAGCCAGTGAGAAAGCACAAGGTGTCAGGTCTGCCTGCTTGTAGCCAAACCTTATTCAATTCTATGCATAATACCAATATAACAATGCCAATACTAAAATGGTCCGATACCAATATAACAGAAGACATTTTTTTTTTTGGTTTTTCGAGCCACACCCGTTTGATGCTCAGGGGTTATTCCTGGCTACGCACTCAGAAATTGCCCCTGGCTTGGGGGGATCATATGGGACGCCGGGGGATCGAACTGTGGTCCTTTCCTTGGCTAGCGCTTGCAAGGCAGACACCTTACCTCTAGCGCCCTCGCCGGCCCAGAAGACATTTTTCAATTGGAATTATATTAATAATCTGTCAGTCCTACTAAAGAATAAAAGAAGGCTCATGTTTTCTGTTATGTTGGTACTGGAGAAAATGTTTGCTTTCAACTTGTATTCTTAATTCTGAACTAGTCTTTGCATCAGAACCAGAGAAGGTCACCTCAAATGAAATGAAATCTAGAGAATAGTTGTGGATTTAAAGATTCTAAAAGACAATGAAATCATCTACCAATTCATGTTTTTTGATCTTTCAGAAGTGTCAAGTTACAAAGAGAGGCATCAAGTTACAAAGCATTGTTTTTTTCTTAAATATATTTCCCTATAAGGGTAAATATTTGACAATATGTTTATTAAACATCAATATATCAGGGGCCAGAGCAATGGTGCAGCAGTTGTGTGGTTTACCCAGGACAGACCAGAGTTCGATCCCCCCCCCCCAGCGTCCCATATGGTCCCCAAGCCAGGAGAGATTTCTGAGTGCATAGCCAGAAGTAAACCCCGAGCATCACCGGGTGTGGCTCAAAATCCAAAAAAAAATTTATATTTCAATATATTTATATAATATTCATATAATATATTTAGATATTATATAATTACAGATTTGTTGTATATAATATATACTATATTTATATATTTTTATTTACATATAATATATATTTATATATATATCAAAGATTCCATTACCCCTTTAATACATGGAAGTTTTTATTTGTACCATCTTCATAGCTGTAAATATCTCTGACAATCTTTGCATAATGAAGCTAGCTAATATAACCAACAAACTATAGGTCATTTCTCTAGGTTACAAACACATATTTATGATTGAATAGAAAACCCTTTTCCCATGGGGCCGGGCGGTGGCGCTGGAGGTAAGGTGCCTGCCTTGCCTGTGCTAGCCTAGGACGGACCACGGTTCGATCCCCCGGCGTCCCATATGGTCCCCCAAGAAGCCAGGAGCAACTTCTGAGTACATAGCCAGGAGTAACCCCTGAGCGTCACAGGGTGTGGCCCAAAAACCAAAAAAAAAAAAAGAAAACCCTTTTCCCATCACTATTTGAGCGATTGTATAGGTAATATTTTCAGATAAAAACATGGACTACAAATATAACTATTGTAAATAGCAATTGAGATATTACAACTATTATTTGCTACAGCTATTACAACAACAACTAAATAGCAACTGAGATTTTACAACTAACTATTCTAGTCCCTAGAATTAGTAGGTACTTAGAAATATGGCATTTCAGAACCAAATTCTATTTGACTTAAGTGAAGAAAAGGAAACATACACTTGCTAACCAAATGGTAAGTTATAGAGATTGTTCCTAAATTCATAAGCTGTTGTATGTCACCTTTTTAAATGCTGTATCAGCTCTGTGGGGGGTAAACATGATTTCCCTCATTATCCAATTAAGTTAAACAGACTCATAGACCCAAATGGGCAACAAAGCCACAGGAAATACAATATTTGATGTCAAGCCTGCTTACTTCTAAAGCAGACTGCCTTTCTAATGAAATAGCAAACTACCTAACTTGAACTTAATTTCTCCACATCATGGCTTTCTTTTGTGGAAACATTTCCTTCTGCAATGTCTTGCTTACTTGGTTTCATAGTACTCTTTTATTTGTTGAGTTGACTTTATAGTTACTGTAATTTTTGAATGAAGTTTATAGAAAGATTCAGAAAGCTACAAAGAGGTGCCTAAAGACTTCTATTTTGCATTCTTATTATGGGAATAGTTATGCTTTGTAGTAATTGCATATTGGGTAACTTTTCTTCAATTTTTGTGCAGTAAAATGTCTTGGACCTCTAACTGCTAATGTTTATTGATATGTATTCAACAATGAAAAAATACTATCTTATAGGTTAAGAGCTTTTCATGAGTATACTAGAAAAAGTGATAAACAAATTTATTAGCACTCATTTTCACTTATGCTGAAAGGAAAATAGTAAAAATAATTCAGATCGCAGTCAACAATGACTTTTAGTCTCAGAAGCCCATCTTGCAGCCAAGATGTGACCTTTTTCCTTTGCAAATTAGATCTTAAGCAATCGGGGCCAGAGCAATAGCACAGCAGTAGGGTGTTTTCCTTGCACATGGCCTATCAAGGTCAGACCTTGGTTTGATCCCCATACCATCTGTATGGTACCCTGACCCAGTACTGATTTCTGAGCATCACCAGCTGTGGCCCCAAAAGCAAAAAATATAAAAAAATAAGAAAGAACTTAAGCAATCTTTGTTGGTGTGATACCTCTGACAGGTACATAGGGAAAGGCAGGGCAAAGAATGGAAGAAAAATCAATCTATGTCATGGAAAGCATTACTCCAATACCTGAAAGTAGGTTAAATTACATTTATTTATTTATTTATTTTTTGTTTTTTTTTTGGGGGTCACACCCAGCAGTGCTCAAGGGTTACTCCTCACTCTGCACTCAGAATTGCACCTGCAGGTTCAAGGGATCATATAGGATACTGGGGGTCAAACCTGAATCCATCCCAGGTCAGCCACAAATGCAAATGCTCTATCATTGTGCTATTGTTACAGTCCCAAATTAATCTTATTTAGAAAGAAGATTGAGCTTATAAAGAAAAATTGCTTACTGCCACAGTGACATTAATTGCTAGAATCAAAGTAGTCTAACTCATGGATTAGCATTTTTTTTCTGAAAAGAGAACATATATTTCAGCTTTGTAGGCTGTATAATCTTTATTGCAACTACTTAAGTGTTCTGTCATTCATGGTGTGAAGTCTGTCAGAGACATTATATAAACAAGTATGTATGTCTACTCTTTAAGACTTTATGTAGAGTCAATAAAATTTGAAGATCTCATTATTTTGTTTTCCCCTTCCAAACTGCATATTTAATATTTTCCCTATTTCCAAATGTAAGTATCAATTTTAACTTGCAGGTATATATAAACAGGTGTTGGACCATATTTGGCTCATTGGTCATAGTTAACTGACCTCTCTTTTATCTGATTCCAAAGTTTATACAAACTGTTTTGATTTAGTACATTGTTTTATCTAAAGTTTCTTCAAATTAAAATCTCACAGACAAGCAAGGTTTGACTTTATATTCGACTTGCCTTGACTATTGAAGAGAAATAATGGCACATAGTTAAGGACTCATGAGTTGGAAGAGACAAAGAAAGAAAGAGGGAGAAAGAGATAAAGGGAGATACAGAAAGAGACAGAGGAAAAGCAAGAAGAAAAGCATGAAATATTTTTCTGTCATGCCAAATGACATATATGTACATTTTAATTTTTTAAAATGTAGTATGTCTTGCTATTTTTGTAGTAGAAAGAATTAAAATGCCAGCATTAAGATTTATTGTATTATAATAAATTGGGAGAATTTTGCCAACAATCTGATCTCTGGTTGGTGAAATTTAAATGGCTTTTAATGTTGAAATACTTTGAGAGCAAGCATGGGGCTTGTTAGATAAGCTTCTGAGATGCATAGACAGTGTCTGCTAAGGCCTCCATGCTATCTTCTTGGATTCTGGGGATGGGAATCCATGGAGTCAGCAGGCACAGCTGTGTTTATAGCGAAACCATGAAGAATCTTGGCGTAGTTTCAACCAAGCAGGAACGTCCCACTAAAGAACTATGTATTAAGACTAAAAAAAATTTACTGGTCTCATGTACTGTTAAACTGGAAGGAATCCTTGGTCCAATGTAATTCCTGAGAAAATATACATCCAAATGTTAGCAAGTTAGTATCAAAGCCAAAGCTTTGCCCAAATATTGATTTTAACATTTATTATTGATGTATGTTTAAGATTATAAAAGACATTAAGCTTATTTTTCCCCTATAAAATTCAAAGTCAAAAAAATAAAGCCATGAAATAAGTGAAGGAAGTCAGAGTTCTAGATTCCCTAACATGATTGTATGATACTTTATAAAAGAACAAAAATTACATTAAACATTGAGTTTTTGTTTCTGATTTTGCTATTGATTTAAGAAAGTGATGGCTTTCTCTGCCCTTTCTTTTGGAAAGGACTTATTTTTGGTTACATTTCTAGGGAATTCCCTTGTGGTCCATAGAAACCATGTGCATACTGCTGACTTATTATGTAGTTCTCAGACATTCTACCATGTGAAAATGTTCTTTTTCAATAGATCCTTAAGATTTCTGATGCATTTTTCCTGTAGGCCAGCATTCCAGGAGATTGGTTCATCCCAGGCTGTCAAACCCAACCACAATCATATTTGTAATCAAGGTCTTTAATTAAAAATTATTAAAAATATTTAAAATATTACTAAAAAATATAAAATATCAATTGGGTTTCCTAAGTGGCCAAACTGATAAAAGTTGTGCAAAGATTGTCATAGCCCAAATGCCCAACTCTTTTGAGAGGCAGATTCATGAACTGGGAAACTGGTAGAGCTTTGCTATATCCTGTTTGCCTCCTTTTGGGAGAGTTAGGCTCCCCTTTAATAATGATAGAGAGGAGATGGAGTTTGTTGGGGGGGAGATAATAAGGTCTTTGGAAACAATGGACGAAGGCTCCATGTAAAAGGGGAAAGAAGGAAACAGGAAGTCTCTATTAAATTGTTTATTAGTTGAATTGTTTCTAAGGCCGGAACTGACAACTGTGTTTTGACAAAGTAGAAAAGAATGTGATGAATCCCACAGCCTTCATTCAGACAGATACAGTGCTCTGAAAAGCGTGCTAGGTCCAGTTTTCTTTGGACAGGTAGGTTGCACAAAATTGATATTGAGCCAGCATATTAATTTTGAGTTTGAAGATTAGTGAAGGCAATTCCAATGCTATTTGAACAGGATTTCAATATTCATGGGCTATTGGGTATTGCTTTAGGCTAAGTAAAATCACTGGCTAAGTAAACAATTGTTTTGTTTTTGCTTCTCCCATTAGGTAAGGGGAAATGTTTTACATTCTATCATCTGGTTCTTTGTCATTTTTCTTGTTAGGACAAACGTCTTTTGAGGAGTGAGGTATTGTTTGAGGAAATGCCAGGTGACTGAGTTTAGATTTATTGATGAAAGTGGCAGGTGTCAAATGTTTCAAGAGGCTGGTGTGTGCATTCTCCACTCTTCCCTCCTCCCAAGTCCCCCAGATTTTTCTGGAAACAGGATATGTTATCTGCAAGAAGAAAGTCAATATATTGTTATACATAAAACATTATGTGACAAAAAGGCTTAAAGAAATCTAGTAGTGTTTGGATTTACATCATTTCAAAGGCATTTTACGTCTTAAGTTTTAAAGTTAAGGAAGACAGCTATCAAGTATGAAACTATCAAACATATAAAGTTTGTCATTAAGACATAGGCCTTGGTATATGGTCCCTGGTTGGACCAAAGAAGCATGATTTATGGAGCATCAGATGTCATGCTCACTTTAAAATATCTGTGCTTCAATGTCTAGAAATCCCTGCCTTTGGCTTTGTTCAGAAGCATTGATTTTGCTTTCTTTTTCCATTAAGAATGTTGACATGCAATTCAAGTTCAGTGTGAATTTTTCAGTAGTAAAAGCTTTGAAAGCTCATGATATATCTTAAAACTTCTAGGAAGCTTGTATCCTTCCCATAATATGCTTATTATCTAGTTAATCTAAAGATGTCACCCATCCTCAAATCTGTAAGTAAAACCAATGTCCTGGGAAGAAGGAACATGTTTATCCTCCATCACGGAGCACTTCCTGGAAAGCTTTTATGCCTCCTCAGGAGAAGAAGGAGGTTATTTTGTGTTTTAGTTATTGTCCAGCTACAGTGCTTTGAAATATACAAATCTTCTCTCAGGAGAATAATGTCCGAGTTTATTTTCACATGAGGAAGATACAATTTTTCAGAGTACTTCACTGCCATTTTTGAAAATAGCATTCAGACATCTGAGAGAATGGAAACTAGAAAGTCTTTTGTGATGATGAAAGGGGAGGCTTAGAAATATGGAATAATATCCTGGGAAGGTAGTCTAGACTTGAAATGAGTTGGAATCAGAGTTGAAGAGAGAGTTGTTTAGTGGTTCTGAGTAGGGAAAAGAAGCAGAAAAATTAAAAAAAGGGATAGAATATAAGTAGAAAATTTTTCCAAATATTTTTAATTTATCTAAATCAGTATTTTTTTTGGAGTTACACTAGCAGTGCTTAGGGCTTAATCTTGGTTCTGTGCTCACTGCAATTGGAGAGTTCCAGAGATAAAGCTTGGGTCAATTAATGCAAGGCAAGCATCTTTCTTGCTGTACTATCTCTCTGGCCTCACATCTACCTTAATATTTTTAAATTAGGCACCATAATTTTCTTTTTTTTAAATATTGATTTACTTAAAATACTTTATAGTGCCAGAGCATTAGTAGAATGGGTTGGGAACTTGCCTTGCACCTGACTGACCTGGGTTCAGCCCCTGGGACCCCATATGGTCCCCCAAGACAGACATCAGAATTTTCAAACTTGAGTTTCAGGCATACAATGTACCAACACCAATCCCACCACAAGTGTTGACTTCCCTTCTCTAATGACCCTAAGTTCCTTCCTCTCACTCCTCCTTGTCCTCAAGCCCCAGCCTCTTTCTTCGATAGGCACATTTTTAAGTTTGATTATTGTTTGTGTCATGTTCCTACAGTATTCTTGGCTCTGTGATTTTGATGTACACATATACCACAATCTACACCTCTACATCACCAATATACCCAAGGCTCCTGGCCCATATTACTATTATCATGATATGTTGAACACTGGAATATGATTTACCTGAAGGACCCAGTGGGCTAAGCAATAAGTGAAGTATTCTTCAGTTCCATTCATTCTGTTTAATACCTTTATCTTTCCTGAGAAGCTATGAAAATCTTCATAAATATTTTAATTTTATCCACTTGTGACTTAATCTCTTTTTGAGAAAACAGTGTACGTCATAAATTTGAATACTGACATATTGTGTTGATGAGTAAGATAAACTCTGGGATAGGGACATTTCAGCCAAAACTATTCTCATGATCATGGCTCTTTATTCAACCTTTCCACTCTGGAGAACACATAGATGATAGGGCTTTCTATATTAAGAATCATAGGTCACAAAAACAAAAAGAAAGAAAGAAAAAGAAAAAAAGATTTGTAGAATCTTGAAATTTGAGAGCAAGGACTTCACTCTAAACCATCATAATGCCTATTATAAAATCAAATAAATATTGACTAATTGAGAGAAAGAATGATTATATGAATGTTAACACTTTTCTATTTTAATTATGTAACGTAAAATCTCTTTTTCTAATATTTTTCTCTGGAAGTTTATCATTCTTTTTGTAAGCAGTGAAAAAAAATGTATGAACTAGGGGGATGAACTTTCTGCATTAAGAAGTTCCCATTTTAATATCTTGTGCTCTCTTCGCAGGCCTGTATTCCCTTCACAAAGTCAATATGAGTGTCTGAGGAGCCTGTAATCTGCCACAGTGGTAGTCCACTGACCAGTTAAATATCCATTCAGTATTTCACAGGGACTTAAAAATCATTGTTTTTGGCTAGAATCCTGTTTTTGAGGTTTCTTCTTGTAGGGCTCTTTTAAAGGATTTGGAAATGTCTCTAATTCCAAAGTATCCATTTGGGAGATGGCCTTCACTATTACCCGCCCAACAGCTCACTGGGACTGTTTCACTCAAGTGTATACATTATTTAGATAGTATCAAACTGCATGGATCCTCGAGAGAGAGAAGCTTGATTCCAATGCTGATGTTGGTTGTGAGTTATATGCAGTTTGCAGACTCATCTTTATCCTAAAGTAAGAAGGTTGGAAGTAACAACCTTATATCCTCTATTCAGCTTTAAACATTTAAGTGAGATTATGAATTGTGATTTGCCACCAACAGTGTGGCTGTTGTCAGAATTTTCTCATTATTCATGAGAATGTAGAAGTCTGGGTAAATAGATATTTTTGGGATTAGCTCTAAAAACTCAGAAGTACATATTGTATGTGGATTTTGGCATGTGGACAAGTCTGAGTAGGGCCATGTGAAGCATTTTGCCATGAAGCTTCTGGAAGAAAGGGGCAAAGGGAGGTGTCCTAAGTGAATCTTTTGGTATTAAAAGGGTAGCACAAATCCCATGGCACCGATAGCTCTGCAGAACAAGAAGATGAAGATCAGGAATGGATCGCACAAAAGAAATCAAAAGGTCCATGTTAGAAATGGACTATGCCACTGTCTCAAAGCCACATTCTCCAACAATCTGAAAGGCTGGAAATAGACCCACATAGTTATCCAAGCATAGCAGAACAAAACTAATGGAGAGCCAAATGAAACAGTCTCAACCAAATTTTTGGGTGAAAATGTTGAATGTTGATCTTGCTTTCAGAATGGGAAGAACAGCTAAAGTCCTTTAGAGACAGTGATGATATGGTACACTGGGTCTCCACTCCCACTCACTCATCTGACATAGGAGACAAGAGGAAAGGCACTTTTAAAGGGCAAATTCAGATACACGTGTGCTACCTCGGTACATGGTTCCTGAACACATGTCACTGCGTCTCTCCTTCCCGAAATGTGAACTTTCATGCTGGATTGTTTACCTAGGATCTCTCCATCTCGGGAGAAGCTCTTGCTCTTTCTTGAGCATATTACTCTTTATTATCTTTCTCTTTCTCTCTGTCTCTGTCTCTTTCTCTTTCTAATCCTCTCTCCCCCACTTACTTAATGCCTACAAATACCCCCCCCCATTTTTTTTTATAAAAAAAGGTACATTTATCCATTGAAAAGCTCAGCATTTTTATTTATGTTTGGTCCTCAAACCACAACTGGTAATATCATATAACTAAGAATTATAATAAAAATGTTGAAATATTTTTACTTTATTTTTATTTTTATTTTTTTTTGGTTTTGGGGCCTCACCCAATGACACTCAGGCGTTACTCCTGGGTCTGCATTCAGAAATTGCTCCTGGTTCGGGGGACCACATGGGATGCTGGGAATCAAACATGAGCCCTACCGATGTGCTATTTCTCTGGCCCCTATTTTTAATTTTTAAATTTTTACATAGTTCCAAAATCACAGAAAAGTCAATAAATATACAAAAAATACTGTACTTTTTAAATCTACTCACCTCTAATTTGCTCTCTATGTTCTCTATTCCTTCTCTTTTTCTTCTTTCTCATATATTTCTCCCAGTATGGTTTGATAACACATTGAAAATGTATGTCTGCTTTCCCTTAACTATTTTAGTGTATATTTTATAAAGTTTAGAATATTTTCCAAGCCTAATGTTATTTTTAAAGTTATTACTGCTATGTGGAAATATTATCCACTCTATATACACCATTCACCTCCCCAATTTTTTTCCATAGTGTTCTTTGTGTCAAAAGAAAATCCTTGACTGTGCGTTTTATTCAGATGTCTTCATTATTTTTAAACTGGAAGAATTTCTTAATCTTTCTTTGTCTTTCATATCTTTGACAAGTGCAGGCCAATTATTTTGTAGAGTGTTTGTCTAGTATTGGAATTTTCTTTTATTTTTATACTCTGCCTCATAAAATACAAATGCCCAGTTCAGACTAGATCTCAGGAAAACTCTTTTTCCCTGTCTTCATAATTTCTCTCAATCTACCTCCTACATCATTTCCCCCTCTTGTAACAGTTGTAGGAATATCAGATCCTTTGCTAAATGTAAGTAAGCATTTAGATTTATCATGTGTTATCCACATACATATTGTTGTATGTGGCAAATGGATGCACTGATTTTCAGAGTTCAATAGTAAGAATATTAAGTAGTCATTATAAATAGGGATAATGAATGTAATAGAATTAGTCCTTTGTTTTGATGAAAATTTGTCTTGAATTCTAAACATTCAATTAATTTATAGGATGTAACAGGTTCTCCACAAATGATTTATATTTAATTTATGGTTAATTCTGCTTTAATATGATTCCATTTTTGGTCTCCACTTAGATTTACAAACACTTTTACTTAAACTCCCACATATATTTTATTTAAGTGATTTTAATACATAACTTGTATTTAAAGCATAAAAGCATAAAACTTGAAAACAAAATATTGCAAAGCTCTCTAACCCCGGCATCTCACTGTTAAATGGAATAGCAAAAAAGAGTGGATGTGTGAAATGAAAGATCAAATGAGAGGTTGGTTCAAAGTGTTTTATCTATATCCATAAACAATTGAGGGTGTTCTGAAGAACTAAGACACTAGCTAGTCCCACTAATCACAATGAAATTTTCATGAGAATCATGGAATAGGATACTTAGACTTATAGTGATTATCAGAAGTTGCAGCAGAATTTGAGCACCATTAAAGATATTATTCCTTACTCTGACCCATCAGAAGGGATGAAAGTCATGAAATTTTCCTACACCTGGATGGATAGGGAAACTATTTTACTGAGTGAAATAAGTCATAGGAGAGAGACAGACAGAATAGTTTCACTCATATGTGGGATTTAAGAAAAAGAAAAGACATTATTGTAATAATACGCTGTTACAATAGAGATGAGGGCTGGAAGGATCTGCCCATAATATGAAGCTTACCATAAACAGTGATGAGTGGAGTTAGAGAAATAACTACTTTAACAACTATCATGACAATGGTAGTGAGTGAGAGGGTGGGGTGGGGTGGAGGAAGAGTGAGATGGTGGGCATTGGTGGTGAGAAGGTTGCACTGGTGAAGGAGATATTCTTTTTTATAACTGAAACCCATGTTTGTAATCATGGTGCTTAAATAAAGATATTATTCAAAAATAAAGATATTATTTCTGATTTGAATATTTTCATACTACTCTAGGCAAAATGAGCATTAATGAATAATAAACTTTAATTTATATAAATAATTAAATGAAATAATTATTAGGACTCAGTTACAATTAAATCAATTCTTGGTATATAGTTCAGGCCTTCAAAATTCATGGGTATTTGGTAGTTAAGTTTCTGGATAGTATAAAAAATAATCTCATGTTTTACAGATAATAATTTTTATGACATTTTTAGTTATTTTTTTGTCCCCCTTTTAATCAGTCCAACTATTTTGGGAGTGTATTCCATTTAATATATGTAGAGTTATGGAGAAACAGGAGATGAATCTGATAATAGTGGAGAGGGACGATCATGAAGAGCATTGAGGAACAGAGAAAAAAACTTGTCATCTCAAGCTTACTTGGTGTGATTAAAGAGACTTCCAAAATAAAACAGTTACAGAATGGATAAAACTGGAAGAGTAAATGATGGGACCCAGACATAAGAATTAGTAGTAGAATAACTATTATATTGTTTCTTATTGATTATCAAGAAAATAAAATAAGAACTCTGAGAATAAAATAAATGGTATAAATTTGGAGGGTGTTTCATAGATGGAAATATTAAGAGTTGGTGATCATTTATAAAGATATACAATTTATGGGTGACTAGGATTCCAAAGCATGGCAGGATGGAACTGTTTGTTAAAATAAATAGGGTATCTCTGAGTTGACTTGGGGTACAAAAGGTGATGTGTTCAAATTAAAGTTTCACATGTAGAGTTTAATGTATATAGGAACATAGGAAGTAGTTGGAGGTTGGGTCGTAGAGATAGTTAAGTGGGTAATGTGCTTGTCTTGCATGTAGCCAACCTTACTTTAATATCTGACACTACATATAGTCCTCTGAGTACTCTCAGGAAGGATCCTTGCACACAGATTCAGGTGTAAGCAGAGAGAAAAGCCTAATGTGGTCCCAAAACAAACAAAGTTGGAGGTTGACAAAACAGAAGAGAGGACACTTCCGAAAGATGGTGAGGGAAAAGAGGTATCATATATACAGTGAGGTTCTTAGTCTAAGAACAATTATGGCTTTTTTTATAATATTCTCAAATGACAAGTCATAGGTGTCCCTAGAGAGAAGACTTACATGATAAGGAAGAGAAGATTGTGGATATTAGTAAAATAATCTAGAAGTATAGAAAAGACAAAATTATGAAAATAGATTAAAAGATCACACACATATATATTTATATATATATGACAAAGAGTGTCATATGAATTTACTTAAATACTAGAGCAAAAAAGAGAGGGAGAGAAAGAGAGAGAACAGTAGAAGGTTTAGGAGGGAAATATTATCATTTCTATATCTAACAATATTATTACAGACCCTGGAAAATCCCATAGCTTCTCTTATTTGTAATTTCTTTTTTTTTATTATTTAAACACCTTGATTACATACATGTCTTATTTGTAATTTCTAGTGAGCCTTCAGTTCTAAAACTGTTGTGATTCTGGAGCCCACTCACCAATTTGAGCAATTAGTGGAGTCATGGTACATCTAGCAGACAAATTGTAGGAAAAAGAACACACTTGAACCCTGAGATTGAAGACACAGACATTGAAATATAGGCAGAGTACATGCCATTCAAGAAATCAATTTAAAGATTATTGTGAAGGGGCCGGCGAGGTGGCGCTAGAGGTAAGGTGTCTGCCTTGCAAGCGCTAACCAAGGAAGGACCGCGGTTCAATCCCCCAGCATCTCATATGGTTCCCCCAAGCCAGGGGCAATTTCTGAGCCCATAGCCAGGAGTAACCCCTGAGCATCAAACGGGTGTGGCCCGAAAAACAAACAAACAAAAAAAGATTATTGTGATATGGTACTTCAACTACAGTAAATTTTTTCTTTTTTTTTTTTAAATTGAGGAACCACTTTTTACAGTGCTATAAATGATAGTTTCATGCATACAATATTATGACCCCACATTTACCTACCGCCAAGTCAGTTTCTCCCACCAATGCCCATGGCTCCTTCCTATCCACTCCAAGAACACACACTCTGCCTTCTTTCTCTCTGCCTTAGTATGGAGGCCAATTCTCCGGTTTTCTTACCTTTGACAATTTTTTAGTTTTTTACTAATTTACTTTTTATCTCACATATGAGATAAATATGGATCTGTCTCCCTCTTTCCAACTGATTTTACTCAAGATAATATCTTATTCCATTCTTTTTTTAACATAATTTTTATTTTAATTGTAGTGGCTTACATATCGTTCACAGTAATATTCCAGGTACATATTTACATTGAATCAGGGGAATTCCCACCACCAAATTGTCCTCCCACAACCGCTCCCATCCTGCCTCCCATATCCTCCTATCTTCCCCCAGGGGCTGCTAGAATGTGTGGTCCCCTCTGTGTCTAGTTAATTACTTAGTGGGCTTATAACTGTTTGGTCTTGGTGCCTCCATTATTGACCCCTCTAGTTGGGAGGCGGGACTAGAAAGATCAAGTTATGTGGATTTGTTTGAGGAAGAGAAAGGTAATATAATGGGGTAAAAACCGACTATGCCGACTATGAGCGGAGTCATTCTAGAGGCTCTCTTCCTTGGTTTGAGAGACGATGGGGAAAAGAAGAAGGTGAAGCACCACAGCAGTTCAAAAAGAGGAATCAAATAAGATATTCAGTGAGCACTGCAGCCATAAAAATATGCACCACATAGTTGCCATGGTCTTGAGATAGGAAATATGACAAGGCACAAGGAGGAAGAAGAGAAAAGAAGAAAGAAAAAGTAAATATATAATTAAAAAATGGACAACTACTTCAATATTTACCCCAAAACAAAGAATTCGATCAAAACTAGATAAAAAATAAAAAATTTAAAAATTTAAAAAAATTAAAAAAAAAGGATTATTTAGTGTTTTTATTCCATTCTTTTTAAAGGTGAGTAGTATTCCATTGATTATATATCTATATATACCATGAACTTTTTATTCAGCGATCTGTACAATTTAAACAAAGTAAAACAAAAATCATTTGAGAAACATTACTATAAAGAAAATTGTTGCTATGTTTTTTACTGAAGTTTTTGGTCAAGGCAGTTTAATTTCTCCAGAAACTCAGTATTTAGGACCCAAGAGACTGTTTTCTTTCTAATTATGCTCATATGAGAACAGTACCTACTTTGGTCTTCTGGGAACTTCCCATTTTTGTTTGCTTGTTTACATCTTTTTTTTAAAGCCATTGGCTTCCACAAAAAAATTCTTCCTTGGGGCGGAAGTGATGACATAGCAGCTAGGGCATTTGTCTTGCATGCTGCACATCCAGGACCGAACCGAGTTTTATTTCCAGCATTCCATATGGTCCCCTGAGCCTGCCAGGAGGGATTTCTGAATGCAGAGCCAGAAATTTCCCCTGATTGCCACCAAAAAAAGTAGAATTTTGCTTAAAATATTGAAGAGAGAACTTGATAAAGTTGGAGATAAAAAGAAATTTATAACAGTCATGTTACCAACACATGTGAACCCTTGTGTCTTCCATTTGTGGCACAGTGGAGACAAAGGCATATATAAGATTTCTTCTATTTCATTATCTTCCCATTTTGACTCTACTTCTGACTGCATGGGAAGTATTCAGATTTCACCTTTCAGGTCTCTCAGAAAGGATGAGCAAAATGTCAGCTATGTTTAGGTCAGATCATCTAATATCGATCTATTCATAGAAACTAGTAATATGATTTGTTTATAGTTCCTTCCAGAGATATTATGGAAATATATTTTCATCACATACACACTTTTCTTTTCATACAAATAGTAGATGCTATTTATAATATTCTATATTATTATCTTTTTCTTATTAAATTTGGGTGTCTAGTTTGATACAAAGAGCTGACTTCATTTGTAATGATTGCCTATTAGTCTATTAAATTAATAATAGGGTTCCATACTAATGGAACAGATGTGTCAGATCACTTTTGGTATTTTGCTAGGGTAGCAAATTCTTTTATGCAACATTTTTCACATGTACAAGCATATCTGTAGGATAAATGTTCAGAGATGTTACTTTTAGGTTAAAGGATGTGAATTTGGGGAGGGACTCCCAAGTTTTGGTCTGGGGACCTTCATTGATGGTTAAATACTAGAATGTCATGCTGCCTCGAGATGATCTAACACTCCAGGGCTACAACTTGGGAGTGGTACATGGTGTTCACAAGAAGCCTAGGGATCATGGATTTATTTGGTTCAGGCACACACTAGACATATACCTAAATCTCTGCTCTATTGATCAGTCCAAGGCTATGTGACTTTATTTATTTATTTATTTATTTATTTTTGTTTAGGGGCCAATCCCAGTGATGCTCAAGGGTTACACCTGGTTCTTCACTCAGGAATTACTAGGAGTACTTGAGGGAACATATGGGTTGCTGGGATTGAACCCAGGTCTACAACATGCAAGGCAAGCACCTTACCCAGTGTACTATTTCTCCAGTCCCAGGTTATGTAAATTTTAATGTGGAAATATTTGAAGTAGTTTGAAGAAGGTCTAAATGAAGGATGGATGCTTTGAGTCAAAGTTTACGTCTAATTACTCATTAAGGAAAGCAAAATATGTACAATAGAAAACTGATTAGATGACCACACATCTGTATAAGTTAAACAAGTACAAAGATGTGGTTAGTAGAAAGTAAGCTACAACATCATTTTTTTGAAACTAACGATCTTGTGGTAACTCGTTATTCTGTGTCAAGTGTGTCAAAAACATATTAAAAGTATGCTTCTAGATGAAGAGGTTTGCCAAACTCCATTGATTCCTATCTTGAAAGTACCAAGCAACTGATTTTTGAAGTCCAGGTCCTGAATTAGGCTATAAAATAGTATCTTCTGGGTGAAGGAACAAGTTATTAGACTAGATAAGCAGCCTAGCTAGAGTAGGAACAAAGAAAGCAATTCTCTATTCAGATAAGAGCTGGTATCTCATAGCTCCATTCTACCATCTCTTTTTTCTCAACATCAAAGACCTGCCAGACAATGCAAGAATTGAGTGTCATAAAATCAAGAAACCTTTCTGTTCAAGTATCACACCATTTCAATCATTTCCCTTTGGAGCCTCAAATTATAACATTTCTGGGGCCAGAATTTCCAAATAACAGGTAATATTCCCAGAAGAAATTAAACGTTTTCTTCAACAAGGAAAGATAATTTAATCTAAGTCAATCTGTCCTTCCAGATTGGAACCTTGGCACCGTCTTATCCCCCTCCCTCCCTCTCATTTTGTGGCCATACCCAGTACTGCTCAGGGATTACTTTTGGCTCTGCAACTCAGGAATCACTCCTGTTGGTCTCTGAAGAATAAAAGGGGTGCTGGGGATTGAAACTTGGTTGCCTTGTGCAAGGCAAGTGCTCTACCCATTGTATCATCACTTCGTCCACCCCTACAGTCTCCTGAACCTAACTAAATACTTGGAGCATTTTCTTATGGATTAATATGTATGATTAAGGAGTATTTGACGCTATAGAGGATATTTGTAAAACCAGAAAAGAGCCAAAGGAAAAAAAGTGCTACACCTTCCCCTTTTTACACCTTTATTCTCTTATTAAAAACATTGTAGATAGACATTCCCTTTCCTAATGTGTTTCTGGAGATCAGACAAAACCAAGCATATCATTTAAGTCAGAGATAAAGTTTTAGATCTAGCTCTCATTTTCTAGGTGAGTTACCATAGACAGAAGAAAAGTTAGAGTCTAGATGTATAAACAGGCATTATTACAGATAGTATGAATAGAGAGAATTGTAAAGTATGGCTGATAAATACTGCAATAACGAAAGCAATTATTATTAATACAAGTTATGATTACTGGGTCAGTTTTATTGATAACTTTTGTAATACTTCTTTGAACAACACCAACACTTGTTTATCTTTCTTCGATCCTGAATGGCTTCTGTATAAAACAGTAAAGACAATTGATTCAAATGTTAGGCAGAGGCAAACTGATTGCACATAGTTGGAAATGAACTGGTGACTTTAAACACGTTGTCTTGGGGTCAGCAGGAGTTAGCATTACCCAGGAGCCCTACTATAACCCCAAATCTCTGAAGGTTAGATTCAACACCACCACATCTTTTTTTCATTTGTTTCTTTTCTTTTCTTTTCTTTCTTTTTTTTTTTTTTTTTGTGCCACATCTGGTGGTGCTCAGGAGTTACTCCTGGATCTGCACTCAGTAATTACTCCTGACTGACTGAGGGGACTGTGTAGGGTGTGGGGGATTGAATCTGGGTCAGCCACATGCAAGGCAAGTAAGTATCCTACTGACTTTACAAATGCTCTGGCCCCATAAAAAAAAAGTGTCTTAATGTCTCCCTTCCTTCCTATAAACCCAAGTGACATTTATCCAGATAATGTGAAAACTCTTCATAGAGATGGTGGGATTTCCAGCTCCACACAGTAATTTCTGTAGTGTGAGAAGAAATTAAAAATGGCATGCTAAAGATTTAGGAGTAAATTTGGGCGCATGTTTTAACAAACTTTCCACTTTTTGAACACTCTCCTCTTTGCTGTGAGCTTCAGGTCAAGCGGCAGGTATTTCCTTTCTTCTTTCTCTGCTTCTCTCCCACAAGACACAAGATAGTTCCTGTGTAGGCATCTCAGATTACCATTTCTTCCTCAAAGCCAATTAAAGGTCTCTAATCCCTCTTGTGTTTACCTAAAGGATGAATTTGATAGGAAAGAATGAATGGGAAGGGGAAAATCCTAGAAGGGCTTGGGAAAGGAAGTCTCTGCTCCAATCATTGAAACACACCCTTTTTTACTAAGCTTATGCTGGTGCATTTTCTAAATTATAATTCTCCATACAGCCTGTCTCTTTCTTTTAAAGTCTTTAGTGGTATTTTTAAAGATAGTAACTGACTTTATTCTTAGTGTTGACACTGGAGGTTCCCTATGCCCCACAAGTACATTTCAGGAAACAAGAGCACTGTTAGGGGCTACCTGCACTTGGCGTGCTATGTTCATGTCATCAAAGTCTTGACAGAGAGTCTTTTTGGGCTAACTACTGGATGCTAAAAATGGTAACTTTTCATTTGAATTGTTGACAATAGGTCAAATTTTCAAAGACAAAGCTGACTGGGAGTTTGCATGTGTTCTAAACAGTTTTCTTTCTGGAACCCTCATTCTGAGAAATAGCAAGAAAGAAGCAATACAACAGCATTACTAACATAATGGTTCTCTGTTCATTTTTTTAAAAATTTAGTGGTTTATGAGAGTACAACAATGGCAGGTATATGAAGCAAACTCAAGTGAGGAAATCAGGTAACTTCACTTTCCCCAATGTAAATTTTATTGTGTGCATAAAAAGGTGAAAAGGTGATATATTTATGGGGGAAATGAAGTCTGAGATGCTTATATTTTTCTCTTGTGAAATGAAAGTGTTTACAGCTATTTGTTCATGTCATACGACAGATCCCATACATATAAGAAATATGCATATAATTGGCAGTGACTCGGGTTCTTTGTTAGTTTTTTGCCATGTACCAGGAAGAATTAGCAGGCTTTGCTAAGTAAAAGCACATTTTGAGTATCTTCATCTTAAAAATTCTAGCTATTGCCATAGATGTCCGACTAGTGGGACAGAACTTTATGGACATTCTTTGTTCTTTCTTAGCAAAACTCTATGACCTGGTATTTTTATTATATTTCTTCTTGTCTGTTCATAATCCCAATTAAATGATTACATACAAAGCCCCACAGTTTTGTTTTTATGTAATTGCATAACAGCTTAAGAAGAGATACAAAAAAGATGGAACCAAATATATGCTAATTCTAGCTATGTTCTTTTATCTATTCTGGGAAAGGCAGGCTGATTGTTAACAAGCTTCTTGGAAGTGTTAGGTAAATGAAAAGTGAATAATACTCTTACTAGTGAAACCCAAAGAAATAACTATGAAAAAAAATTCATTGTAAATACTATTTGATGCCAGAAAGATGGCAATTAAGGATTTTTTCTTAGGCTTTTAATTTGAAAAAATAATATGGACGTTTTCTTGTGTAAATCTAAAGAAATTTGTGTCATCCTTAAAGGCTATTTGGCATAAAATCTATATTTTTTAAATTAGGATTTGACATTTTAGCTCGAGTAGTATCAAAGGAACTGCTTATTTAGGTATGGCCAGATGGATTAGCTTGGAACTGTCTTCTTTTCAGGTTTTCAAAACACTCCACAGCTGAAGCAGCTACATTTCAAGAGCAGAAAGTTTGATTTAGTACAACTAAGCAACATAACTAATCATCACTACTAGCTTTCAGGTGTCAGTGGGGAGCTTGAGCTGAAGATTGTTGCTTTTGCTGTTAATAACATTTAACTAAATCCCACCATTCTAATGTCCTTGACAATGTTTCAAAGCTTCCTAAATATACCTAAGACAGAATAAATTATGTTGTTGGAATGATGTATTTTCGTTTCAGTCTGTTATTTTTCTTTCTTTTGTCTTCTGAAATAATAACATTTTAATATGAGGGCATGGGAGTTTTTGTTACATGAGAGAAGGATTCTTACCATGAAAATGGACCTTTATTTTCCTCTAGGTCGCCTCCATTTACACTTGTTATGTTACTTAGATGCTGGGTTTCCTCATCTGTCAAATGGGGCGATGACAAGAAACCTGTTGCGAATGCTAAATGAGTTAGGTGCTAAAAAGAACTCTGAGGGTTTCAATAAATGTTAGCAAAAATTATTATTCAATCTACAGAGAAGCTAAATTCAAGTGATTGCCATCAAGGTATTAAAATGGGATTAAGGAACCTTATGATAATGAATTTGAAAGGAAATGCATTTAGTATATAAGCAAAAAAAATGCACCACGTTAGTTTCTGTTTGTTTATGTAACTACTTAGTCTCATTGGAAACAACAGAGATCTTGTGAGAAAAAAAATTCAGTCAAAACCATTCTAAACTGCCATTTTCTGTACAACACTCATGATTTCACTTTACATTATAATGTTGAGATGCCCCTAGAAAAAAGAAGCTGGGAGAAGAGAATGAGATGATTAAAGGGTAGGGCAATAAGGCCGGTGGGAAAGTCAAAGAAATTTCTGGAGAGTGTAAAGCCACCATTCACCTTTTTCTGTAAAGAATACTGGTTGTAGGTTGAGGTCCCATTATGGAAGGCTTACTAAGTAAGAAAAATGATATTCATAGGAGGCAACATCAATGTAAAATGAATGCAAACCTATTGTTCTATTTTGTCTTGGTTTGGGTTCTCCCCAGAGCACACCCCAAGGTAGATTTAGTTGGTAACCAGAAAGCGTAGTGAATTAGGAGTAATATGAGAAAGAGAAGGGAGAAAGTGAAAGTTTATCCGTATTACTGTTACCAGCAACTAGGTAGTAATACTAATGTGTATCTTGAGAGTGAATCCTACTTCAAAATGTGAGAGTTATATTTTTAAATTGAAATTTAAATTATGATTAATTCTATGTGAAATATATTTCAATTGCTTAAAATCATTGGTAATTCTTAACTAAATCTTATTACACATTTTCTTTTGTAATAAGTAAATGGAAATAGAAATAAATTATTAAATATCTAATTTAAAAATACCAGGAATCTTCAATGTTTATTTTTCACTCCTCACAGGATGAACATCACCCCGGAAGTATTCAACTGCCACTTTGGGGCATGTCATGGACTGAATGAGCTCTCCTCGTGGTAGAGAGATAATTTTGCACAACAGGATAAATCCGGCCTTCCTTTAAGTGCATCTGATCTCAGGTGTTCTACCCAGTGACTTGAGAGAACCACTTCTCACATAAGATATACATAAATACCAGAGTTCTGTGTAAATAGCTGACTTGTTTTTCTAGTATTGTAGCACTATATTTTAAAATAATTTTCTATTTTTTGGGGGGTAACATTTAAATCCTCAACTTTCCCCTCAGCTGCTACATTTCATTCATAATCTTTGCTTTTAGATATTCAGGCTATATTGGGGCTATTGAGGCTGTTTAGGAAGGGTTTTATATATCTGCCCAGATCTTGTCGATAATATCTATCAAATAATCACACTAATTGAAGATTTTTATACCAAAGAAGCATCATTGGTATCGCCACCTCCCCCAAACGATTTTATTATTACTTTGAGTTTGCCTTTATTTATTTTATTTTTATAGAGTTAGACCTTTTGAAATGATTAAAATTCCTCTGTCCTGTGAAGAAGAGATAGGCAGATGTTTCAATATCAGGAAGTGTACTTGAAATACTGGATGAGAAATTCTGTTTATGACAAGCAGGTTCAATAACAATTCCTGATGCAAATACTTTTGCCCCATATCTGATAGTTCACAAATCACTGATCTGAAACATCACAAAAGCAATTTTAACTGTAGCTTATTGAATTGATCATTGAAAGTCCCAGGAAGAAGTTGCCCACTAACTCAGTTGGCAGTTTTTCTCACTAACAGGGAGAAAGTGAATTTCCTTTTATTCCTACTTCATGTATGTAATTTTTGCATAAATAAAATTTAATCTAGCAGCTTCCCACAATTGCACATAAACATTTTATTAAATATCAAGTCCTTGAAATTCTACTTGTTTTTTAAAATATTTTCTGACTTTATAACACCAGATTGTGGAAAAATTACCTTTGTCTCTAATGTAATGACAACATTTAGAATAGCTTGTGGGCATAATAAGTGTTTAATAAATAGCTTTCAAGTAACCAAATAATAAATGGTTCTCTGAATGACTTTCTGAGAATTTAGTCCTGTCAGATATCATGGTCTATATTCAAAGTGTTCATCCTCCTGAACTACTAGTATTGTTTTAGGATCTGAAAGAGAATTAAGTATAGCCCTATTTGCTATTATATATGCACACAATTAGGTATATATGTATACATACATATATTACACACTCATAGTTCATCTAATTTTCACTTTTCTGCACAAACATATACATTTAACCTATCCGACTATGTTCTTTATCTGATCATTTGGAAAGTGTCCCTGCCTTCTGAGTGACAGGGCTATTTGGGCTCATTTAGATGTGTATCTTGGCATAAAATCATAGTTTATGTCCAACAAAAATTTATCAAACAATAGCATGAATTATGAACATTTTAATTTTAACTTCTAAGACCCAAAACAAACTAAAAGTCCATAGAACACAATTTATGAAACACAAAGACCAATATATTTTAACAAATATTTTAACAAATATCTCAACAAAATGAAATACCTTTGCTCACATCTAAACTTAATTTAATTTAAATCCTATTAAAAGATTCTTTCTTCTGAATAGAGTAGTGTAAAAATGGCTTCAAAACATTATTTGAGATATCCATAAAATACTTCTTAGTTCATAGCACTATCACTTTTTTTTTTCTGGACAAACATTATTATAAAATACTTCCTAGATCATAGCTCTATCACTTTTTTCCTGGACAAACATTATTAAATTGGTTTCATTTTAGATTCTCATCTACTTAATACTAAGTTTATAATTTCCACAATGGACCTTTTGGTTTGATGAATCAAATAGGTCATAAGATTTAGAGCTGATTAGGGAGTTTCTCTATATTTGATTTACTTTGTTAATTTAAGATAATTAGAAAACATTGAACTTTATTAAAGTTTCAAACCCCCTGAACATCATTTAATCTTTAACAAGTGGTCAAATGTACCTCATCTGGCCTCATATTCATCGGTCATCACTAATGTAATAAACATTACATTGCAGAAGTATTTCTGCGCCATCTCAGAACATATATGAAGTTCCAAAGTATTGAATATATTGCATGTCCTGCTTTTGACTCTAATCAGAAGAGCTGTTTTCGGTTAATGTTTAATTATCTTAATTACCACTGCTTCCTATTGTGACATTTACATAGATAAGAAATTCATTTGTTAAAAAATGTTCAATTCTATTACATAGCACACAGGCTATAAATATTTTATCACATAGTTCCTTCTAATGTGGGTGATGCTTTTGCTAATCTTTTTTGTTAATTACCCAAAGGACTTTCAAGGAATGAATGCTGAATTCCAATGTAAATGGTAGAGAGTTTGTTTTTTTATTTGGTTAACTATTCCACTTCTCACAGGAAGCTTAGATCTGGGATACTTTCTTATTTAACTTTGATGTGAATGCCTTGGGTTTGATTCTAATGGATGTGCCCTTTGTGACCTTGATCTAATAAGATGGAAGTCCCTAATTTATGTGTGTAATTCTGAGAATCAGCAAGGGCATTTGAATACATCATCTTCAATTGGGTAGGTGCAGATTTTCGATACTCCTCAACCCCAAAGTTTATGCTCATTATAAGCCCATCTCTGGGTTTTAGTCAGAACAATCTGACTTGCTTTCTGAATAAAAAAAAATATATATATATATCCATTTCCTTTGCTTTGTCCACTCACCCCTCCCAACCAGCAGATCAAAACTTGGGGCCCTTCTTAACCCTCATTCAAACATCACTTCAGAAGTTAACACATTTGAGCTCTGAAGGCAATGCTTTTAACTTTGTCCCATGGTCAATAAGAAGCTAAATCCATCTATAAACAGTGTCAGATGGTGTCTCACACATGCCACTTAAGAAACCTTACTCTAGTGCCTTGACCTCAACCCCACCCACCCCCACCCCTCCATCAGGCGGTCTCAGCAACACTGAGCAAAAACTCATCAAAGAAAACTTTGTGGGGTCCTGTGAGCACATAGCCGCCTGCCTCTGGGAGAGGGTGTTGAAGACAGGGCAGGCATGGAGCTGATATGGCTATGGCCACTGAATGTTTATAGTTGGCTTGTCGCATGATGAGTAGGCAGGGACAGAGTAATTTTCTTCTACCCATTCCATTTCTCATCTCTCTGGTTTTTCAGTTGAATCTAAAAACTATGTACTGAAACTTGCTGGAGTTCCGGAATGCCTTTTAGAGAGCATACCAAGGCAAGTTCTGAATGAAGACTCCAAGTGCTCTCCAAGATAGCATTTACCAGCGTTTTGACCTTGTGAAAAAGTCCCATAAACAGTGTTTATGGCAGAGGCTGTTGATTTCCCAGAGATGCCTTACAGGAAGTTTCACAAATCCCAGAATTTCCTGTGTCTCTGTCTGAGGATGTTCCCTGACCAGGTTGTGTTGATAAATCAATGCTCAGCTTCTTGTACTTCTGTCCACTTCTCAAGTTAGTTCCACCTCAGGTTCCCCTTTGGTTTGTATCCAGAGTTTCCCACAGCAACTGACTCTTGAACACACCTTGTTGACTTTCTATTCCCTCCTTTGTTTACCTGCTCTAGTTTCTTATTTCTAGTTTCTGAGATACTTCCTATATAATTGACTTGCATCCAAGTTGAGTTTCAGTCATAAAAAGAGTACATCTCCCTTCACCAGTTAAACCTTCCTGCCAACAATGACACCCTCCACCCTCCGCTCCCTGTCTTCGAGACAGGCATTCTATTTCTCTTACTCACTACCATTGTCATGATAGTTGTTGGTGTAGTTATTTCTCTAACTGCACTCACCATTCTTTGTGGTAAGCTTCTTATTATGGGCTGGTCCTTTTAAATCTCATCTTTATTGTCTCTGGGTATTATTATCATATTGTATTTTATTTTTTTCTTAAATTCCAAGATGATTAAAACTATTCTGTGTCTTTTTTTCCTTGATTCATTTCACTCAGCATTGATGTTTCCATATTCATCCATGTATAGAAAACTTTTATGATTTTGTTTTTCCTACAGCTTCAAAGCTGTCCATTGTGTATATGTACCACAGTTTTTTAGCCACTCATCTGTTGTCAGGCTTCTGGGTTGTTTCCAGATTCTGGTTATTGTAAATAAAGCTGCAATGAACATAGGCATGCAAAGGGCATTTTTGTATTGCGGTTTTGGGTCCTTAGGATATATCCCTAGAAGTGGTATTGCTGGATAATATGGGAGCTCAATTTCCAGTTTTTTAAGGAATCTCCATATTGTTTTTCATAAAGCTGAACTAGATGATATTCCCACCAGCAGTGAATGAGAGTTCTTTTCTCCCCACAACTCCACCACAACTGATTGTTCTTGTTCTTTGAGATGTGTGCCAATCTCTGTGATGTGAGATGATACCTCATTACTGTTTTGATTTGAATCTTCCTGATGATTAGTGATGTGAAACATTTTTATCACGTGCCTTTTGGCCATCTGTATTTATTCTTTGAGGAAGTATCTGCTCATTTCTTCTCCCATTTTTTTATGGGATTATGTTTTTTCTTTAGGTTCTGACAGTACTTTATATATCTTAGATGTTAGCCCCTTATTTGATGAGTATTGGGTGCATAGTTTCTCCTATTCTGTGGGTGGCCTATGTATTTTAGTTATTGTTTTATTTGAGGTGCAGGAAGCTTTTCAGCTTAATGTAGTTCCATTTGTTTATCTCTGGCTCTATTTATTTAGACAGTGGTGTTTCCTCCTTAAAAATGCCTTTAGTTTCAATGTCATGAAGTATTTTACTTACATGTTCTTCTATATACATTATGGTTCTGGATCTGGTATCAAGAGCTTTAATCTATTTTTATTTTACCTTTGTACATGGTATTAGATGGAGGACCAAGTTCTCTTTATTGCATATGGCTGACCAGTTGTTCTAACACCATTTATTTCCTTGCTCCATTTTGTGTTTCTTGCCCCTTTATCAAATATTAATTGACTGTATGTCTGGGAAACATGACACAAATAATTTAAGAAAACCCTTGAAAATTTAATTTATACCAAGTTGATATTCCCATGCATTGGATAGGATTCTGAGGAGAAAATCCTCAGATAAGGCTTTTGTTGAAAATAGTTGATTTGGGAGGTGGTCTCAGGAAATGCTGCTGGTCATAGGGAATTAAGATAGAAAAGGAATAGAATAAATAAAGGAGTTATTATAAAGTCATTTGCCACTGTATTCTATTTCTGTGGTGGCATTTCAGAATGCTGTACTACCTTTCTTAGAGTTGTTCCCGCTAGTGGGTTTTGAACCATTATCTCCATATATGACTGAGAACTTTTCTAGGGCTGAGATTCTTAAACTGTGGCTCTCAACCCCACATAGAATCATATAACTAAACACAGGGGTTGCAAAAATTTCACAACAGTAAAAGGTTTCTGAGTGTACAATGACTAAAAGGATAATACAAAACATGAAACATATAGAGACTAAAAAAATATCACTCTCATATTGAATCTGATGTATTCTGGGCATTTGCTCAGATGTGTTGATTTTTTTTCAGGCATAAAAAGGCTGTTAGTGTCAGGAAACCCTGGCCTCCGGGATGACTTGGGATAGAAATTCTAATGCTCTGTAGTCATAAGTAACATTCTCAGCTTTCAATAAGGAACCTTTAGGGATAAAGCTAAATGCTGAGGAATTTGGTGTTCTGAAATTATAAAAAGCTTCAAATGTCTCTGAAATGAGAGAAAATGCAGAGGAGTCACTCATTATTTTATTCAGCAAATACTTTAAAAGCCCTTGCTTTTTACCAGTATTGCAGAGCAATGTAACTTGGGGTCCTTTGCTCTGTCATCATTGGTATATGGCCAATTCTTTCCTATAAGGAGTTATATGTAAGTTTTAATGCTCAGATGACTTTTTAAAACATGACTTCTTAATTTCATGGGTTGCTCTTAGAAAATTGTTTGGTAAAAACTTCTATGTTAGTCTTTGCTTGCCACGTGACCTTGGGCACATTATCTTGTCTCCCAGGCCTTGTTTCCTTTAGTACTAAATGAAAGAGCTGTCAGGAGTATTCATGGGGACCCTTCCAAATTAAAATTCACTGGCAAAAGATCCATGGACAAGTAGAAAGTGTGGTCTTAAGTGTGGTATGGGTCACTGGCTGTCAGCAGCCACTGGTTTGGAGACATTTTAGGTCAAGGGACTTTTGAACTTTATAGAGCTGGAATCTTACTTTTTATAATTAATAGCAGTAAAACTTAAGAGAAAATAAGTGCAAGCTCACTAAATAATTGGGGGCAGAATTGAAATCAGTTGCCAATTGCTCATTTTATGGATCTTTCTATTATCCATGAACCATCCTTTTGGTAGTAAAAATAAGGAATTAGCCTATGAGACAATAGACCAATGGTTAACTAATATTGATCCAAACACTATAATCATAAAACTGAAAGTTATTACCATTCAAAGGCTAAACCAAATCTTAGAAACTATAGCTCCCTAATATGCTCACCTATTGAGTTACTTCTATATTCTATTGAGAATAGAAAAGCATGTTCAATAGAATGCTCATTCCGATTTGTTTGGATAGAAAAAGTGGACCAAATAAGTTTCTAAAAGAAAACAATTTAAATGTACATTCTGTAATTTTTAAATACAACATTTTGTATACTTTAAATGCAAAAAATACAATTTATATTTTATATATCTTAAATAAAAAATTTAAAAATACAACTTGCATATATACATATATAATATATATATTATGGCATACATATATATTATGGCTGATTGGTAATTGAGAAGGAAAATAAAGAAATAGAGGCATGAGAAGGGGGCATCTAGCCCCTTTAAAACATGAAAGTGATTTATTTAGATACCAATTATAATAATATGTTCCAGAACTATTGTTTTCTATGTAAGCACAGCGAGTATATTGATATTATTCAGCAAATATCCATAAAAGGTGGAAACTTCAGCCACTGTACAGAACTGGTGATCACAGAATAAATTATGGATATTACATAAACCACTGACTATCATATTCCACCTGAATAAAATTTTAAATGTTGAGAAATCCATCATAGTAAAAGTATACCTTAGATTTATATTTTTGCATGGAATATTGGGATAAAATCATGTGGGAGATAGTTAGAATGCTAGAATTTCAGTATTAATGCCAAACCTACATAGCAGAATCTGCATTTGAATAAGATCTCCAGGGGATATGTATGCATGTTAAGGTTTGAGAAGCACGGGTGAAGACATGAAGTGCTATTCAAAACAAGTGGATACTTCCTTAAGTGGAACTAATGAAAAACTCTGGGCTAAAAATAGACTGTTCAAAGAAAGCTTGCAAGCAAGTGGAAAAAATGGAATGTAATACAAATAATCACTGTAAAGGTGGAATGCTTAGTGTTATGAGTGAATATTGAAGTGTTGTAAAATTAAACAACACAATATTTAAGCTTCAGCTTTTGCTGGGTCATTATGCAAGGATGATTTTTATAGTTACAACTTGCTTTATTGTACAAAGAATAAAGATGTTGCTAATAGACATACTGTTAATTATTATAAAGAAAAGCATCAGGCATTTGCCAAGGCTTGTTATGTTTCCCACTCAGTGCCATCAGATTGTATATGATAAAGGAGGCCTTAGAATCATAAAGTTCTTTCCTTTTCTTTGAACCCACAGAACTTGTTGTATTTCTTAATTCTTAAATACCACCAACATTATTCTTAGGAATCTAGAGCTATTCTGTAAAGGATAAGAGTTAAGGTTAGGCTTTCTTTTTTAAAGATAATGGAAGGAAGCATTTAAAAAAAAAAAAGCAAATCTGAACTAAAGAAATTCTGTTTGGAGAATAACTTAAATTTCTAAAGGCAACATGATTTTAAAAGCAAGTTGAGGGGCTAGAACAATAGCACAGCAGTAAGGCATTTGCCTTGCACGTGGCCAATATAGGACAGACCATGGTTCGAATCCCAGCATCTCATATGGTCTCCAGAGCCTACCAGGAATGACTTCTGAGTGGAGAGCCAGGAATATCCCCTGAGCACTACCAGGTGTAATCTGCCCCTCAAAAAAAGCAAGTTGAAAGATTTTTGAGACATTGCTTCATTGACAATACTTTTCTGAAGAATTATTAAGCAATTTTAGAGCTATGTAAAAGTTTGCAGTGCTTCTTGGAGGCTAGGCTCAAAATGGCAAATTTTTGCTTATTACATTTTTTTCAAGTAAGTCGCATAACCAGTGGAGGAACAAGGAATGAACAGTAGATAATTTCACACTTAGTGGAAGAAGCTACTCTATCACATTGCATGAGATAGAAATGGGAGAAATTTTGTTATTGATTTATCACACTAGGCTAAACTGATAGGAATTTTGAACTGTATGAGGTGAGTGAGCCCAGGCAAGAGCATGGCTGCTCCGGTTCATTCTGTGGCTGTTCATTTCTTCTACTCAAGGAGCTCTGCCACAACACATAAAAAACAGTATCACGGGGCCGGGAAGGTGGCGCTAGAGGAAAGGTGTCTGCCTTGCAAGCGCTAGCGTAGGACAGACAGCGGTTCGATTCCCCGGCATCCCATATGGTCCCCCAAGCCAGGGGTAATTTCTGAGCGCATAGCCAGGAATAACCCCTGAGCATCAAACGGGTGTGGCCCAAAAACCAAACCAAACAAAACCAAACAAAACAAAAAAACCCAGTATACACTACAGAGGACACAATGGAAGAATAATGCAGAACCCCACCACACCTTGTGAGTGAAGATGCTAGTTCTGAAAACTCAACTAACATCAGCCACTTACAGAACCTCTCTGCTCAAGACTTTACACAGGTAACATTATTCTGTTCAAAGAACTCAAAGAAACCATGGAATAGACATCTGATACAATCAATAGGATATGAGAACAGAAATGAGAAAATTTCAAACAGAAATATCAGGGCTGAACAACATGGTAGGTGAAATAAAAACCACATTGGAAATCCTCAGCTGCAGAGTTACAATTGCTGAGGACAGAATCAGTGAGCTGGAAGATGAACTGCATAATACCTCTATTCAGCAGAAGAAATTGGAAAATATCTTAAAATAAACAGAGGATGGACAATATACTCAAAATAAGTGATAGCATGGAGGTAAGGCATTTGCCTTTCATACAGAAGGACGGTGGTTCGAATCCCAGCATCCCATATGGTGCCCTGTGCCTGCCAGGGGTGATTTCTGAGCAAAGAGCCAGGAGTAACCCCTGAGCGCTGCCGGGTGTGACCCCCCCAAAAAAAAATAAATTAGTGAACAGACAGTAGGGCTTTGGGGTACATTTAACAGAAACAACATAAAAATCACTGGTGTTCCAGAGGGTCAGGAAGATAAAATTACTCTTAGAGTACTAGATCAAAGAGATCCAAATAAAAGTATCTTTAGGTACATCTTAGTCACACAATGAAAACCTTAGACTGAGATAGAATACTGAAAGCAGCATGATCAAGAAGGGAAATCCCAAGAAATAAAGCAGGACACAAGGAAATGGCAACACATCCATGCTCATAGATTGGGAATATAAACATCAAAATGACACTACTTCCCAAAGCATAATATAGATTTAATGAAATTCCTATGAGAATAACCATGGCATTTTTTTTAAAGAAATGGATCAGATTCTCCTGAAATTCATGTGGAGTAATAAATGTCTACCAATAGCTAAAGCAATCCTTGGTAAAAAAACATCTTCTTTTGCCATAAATTTCCTCAACCTTAAATTGAACCACAAAGCAGTAGTCATTAGAATAGCATGGCATTGAAATAAACATAGACTCTCAGATCAGTGGAATAGACTTGAATATTCTGAGACTGACCCCGAGGCATATGATGAATTAATCTTTGATTAAGGCACAAGAAATACAAAGTGAAGCAAGGAAAGTCTCTTCAACAAATGGTGTTGGCAAAACTGCTCAATTACATGCAAGAAATCAGACCTCTCTTTAACACCATGCATGAAGGTCAAATCAAAATGGATTAGAGACCTTGAAATCACACTTGATCTGAAACCATAAGGTACATAGAGGAAAATGTAGGCAGAACATTCCAAGACATTGAAGTTTTAGGAATCTTAAGTGATGAAACACCATTGTCCAAGCAAGTGAAAGCAAAGATAAACAAAAAGGACTACATTAAACTGAAAAGCTTCTGCATTTCAAAGGATGCAGTGACTAGGATACAAAGACTTCTCATAGAATGGAGAAACTATTCACACAATACAAGATAATCTTATCTTGTATACTGTATCTAAGATATACAAGGCACTGATAGAATTTAGCAAGATAAAAATATTTAATCCTGTCCAAAAATGTAGAGAAGAAATGAACAGACATTTTCTCAAAGAATACAGATGGCCAAAATGAGATAAACACTCCACATTACTAATTATCAGGTAGATGCAAACCAAAACAACAATGAGATACAATCTCACAACGGAAAATGTCACATCTATCGCAAGGTGGATGTGGGGAGAAAGGGTCTCTCATTCACTGCTGATGGGAATGTAAACTAGTCCAGCCTTTTGGAAAACATCATGGATATTCATCAACAGACTAGAAATTGAGTTACCATATGAACTAGTAATACCGCTCCTAGGAACGCAAAATCACCATCAAGAAAAGCCCTCTGCAAAAAAAAAAAAAAAAAAAAAAAAAAAAAAAGTAAGGGGCCGGCGGTGGCCCAAGAGGTAAGGTGCCTGCCTTGCCTGCGCTAGCCTTGGACGGACCGCGGTTGGATCCCCCGGTGTCCCATATGGTCCCCCAAGCCAGGAGCAACTTCTGAGCGCATAGCCAGGAGTAACCCCTGAGCGTTACCGGGTGTGGCCCAAAAACCAAAAAAAAAAAAAAAAAGAAAAGAAAAGCCCTCTGCATTCTTATGTTCATTGCAACACTATTTACAATAGCCAGAATCTGGAAAAACCTAAGTGCCTAAGGACAGAAGAGTGGCTAAAGAAACTTTGGTACATCTACACATTGAAATATGCAGCTATTAGGAAAAATAAAGTCATAAAATTTGCTTATACCTGAGTGAATACGGAGATTATTATGCTGAGTGAAATGACTCAGGAGAGGAATAGACAAAATAATATCACTTATGTGTGATATATATAAAAAGATAGCTTGGTAATAATGTCCAGAGACAATAAAGATGAGAATCAGGTGAAACAGTCCATAGTTGGAAACTTGCCACAAGTGGTGAATGTAGTTTGGGTAGTGAAAGGTCCACTATGACAATAATAGTTGGAGCTGATCACTCTGGACAAGAATTCAGCGCTGAAATGGGATAAAGTGATATGCATGGTTACTCTTAATTTGCAATATTTCAAATCACTGTAAAAAAAAGGTAAAAAAATAAATTTTAAAAAAAAGGAGAGAGGGAGAGAGAGAAAGAGAAAGAGAAGGAAAATGCCTGCCCCAGATGCAGGTGGGAGATGGGGGTGGAAGAGAAACTGGGGACATTTGTGGCAGGAAATGTGCATTGAATAAGGGTGGTGTACATTCTATGACTGAAATTTAACCATGAACAATCTTGTAACCACAGTGACTAATTAAAGTAGTTATATAAAAATTATAAAAGTACAAGGATCAGAAAGGTAGGACATGGGTAAGTCATGCTGCTTTGCATGCAGTCAACCCTAGTTTTATTTCTAACACCATATATATATATATATATATATATATATATATATATATATATATATATATATATATAAAACACCATATATACTCATAAATATATATTCAAAATATATTCAAAAATAACACAAGAGCAAAAGCTTATGCAAAGTAAACAGAAAGATAAATATTTAGTTAGGACATTGCTTAATGTTTTATTTTTGCAGAGTTCTTTAAAAATTAAGTGACCTTTCCAAATTATGTAACTCTATAAAAGCATTTGTTTTTAGTAGATTTGTTGTTCCCTAGGTAGTCATCGTGTATGGTCTTTGTTTTTTGAATGACAATTAATATCTGTATGTTCTTTATTTTAAAAACAAAAATAAAATCTACATTTTAAATCATGGGGCATTTGTGATTTTTGTTTGTTTGTTTTTGGGTCATATTTCGTTGTGCTAAGGGCTTGCTCCTCGCTCAGTGCTTAGAGATGACTCTTGGCAAGTCTGAGAAGGGCTATAGGGGGTGCCAGGGATTGAACCTGCGTTAAAGATGTGCAATGTAAATGTCCTACCTATTGTAAAATCACTCCTGCCGTTGATCTTTCACTTTTTTAAACTAATATTGCAGTAAAAATACACTTAAAAGTTTATAGCTGGAAAAGCCATGGATTTTTGTGTAGTAACTTTGTAGCTTGCCACTTTACAATTCTATTGTTTCTAGATGATTTTTGTGGTCTTTAGGATTTTCTGTGTATACAAATACTATATATAGTATCATGTCATCTGTACAGGGTGGTGATGATCAAAATGGGGTTTCTTTTTGGCATATCTAAGAACCTACCATAGGGCTTCTGTAGTGTTAGTAAAGAAGAAAAATTAAAGAATGATTCTTTTCAAAGTGTCGATCTCATCTTGGGCTAATACTTTTAAGTATTCAAGTATGAAAAGTTGAGCTGGAAATTTCACCTTCCAAGAGGAAAAAGGAAGTGAGTCCACTCCTCACTGTAAACCTCCCATGACCTTGCCCAGGAACTTAATTTTTTGAATCTGCTTATATTCAAACTGAGAACTATAATTGGTGGTGTCTCCAAGGTAAGAGTCAAGTTAATGGGTGAGGCAACCCCTGCATAAGCATTTTATAAAGTGGAAGAAATTTTTTTTTCTTATTCAGCACTATTATTTCTTTTACTCATTTTCTTTTGTGCCAGGGAGATCCAGCACCCATGGATACCTGGTGATATTGTTCTAGGCTAGGGCAAGTGTTGCCAATCAGTATCAGTGAGGCTGCTGGGTACCACTGGTCAGGACCTGTAAGGAAGGACAGATCTCTGGATTAGGTGACAGTTACCCTTCATCTCTATCTTTCCTGGGTGCCTTTTATTCCACTTTCTTAGCTCTACCTGCTTCTAGAATGGTTCTTAGGGGTACATTGATATTACCAACAAGTAAAACTTTATGTGATGCCATACTCAGACTACCCTCTTCTACCGGGCTGAGTGTGGCCTGAAACCAAGCAGACCAAGGATACAGAGCAAGAAGCCCTGGGTGGCTCATATGGTTCTAGGGGCACAGTTCATCCAGACCTAGCTGCTTGGTGGTGCTCAATGCTTGCACTGATTAGTTTCAAAGGAGATAGTTGCTCGTCTAAAGTGTTTTAGTTAAATATAGTAACTATTATCTGTGGAAGGGAAAAGGCAGTAAGGAGTGCAGGTTCACTTGCCAACATTACAGCTTTTGTTCCCTGATTACAAGAGATTGGGCTGATTTTTTGTTCTCAGGTAATCATTAATGGAGGAGAGAGCACTGTTACTGGGAGTCCTGGTTGACCTTAGGCTGAATTATTTTTCCTATCCCCTATTGCCTTCTTTCAATATAACAGGAAAGGAAGGAGAGGAGCACACAATTTGAAAAGGAATAGAAAGAAAAAGGGAGGAAACAGGTTCACACTCAGCAGGTAAGGGATAGTTGGTGACATTAGTCTTAGTCTGACAGCTGTTTCAATCATCCCACCCTCTTTTGCAGCAGAAAATATAAAAATAGCTTATTGGGAGCTAGTCAGTCAGGACAATAGTCAGTAACACTTAGATTTGGTTGGGATTTGGTTGGGAGTTTCTCTGCAATGATATCCTTGACTGTAGGTTCTTCATGGAGATTTTCTTCTTGAGTCTCTGGGACTCTAATTTTTCTTACACAGTTTCTGTTGAGTTTATCAAAGACTTCTACTTTTATCTGTTCACATTCTTTGAAGATTTTTTCCATTGTCTGTTTATTTTATGGCTGCTTTGCAATCTCTTCTGTTGAATGGAGTTGTTATGCATCTCAACCTCTAGCTCACTGATTCTCTCCTTAGTTGCTATTACTCTGTTGGAGAGGCTTTCCAGTGGGTTATTCATTTAACCTTCCAAGTTTTTCAGTTCTGTTATTTCAGTTTGAAATTTTCTCATTTTTACTTTCATATCCTCTTGATTCTTATTTGTGGTTCATCCAATTTTTTCCATGCTTTCTTTGAGTTCTATGAATATCCTCCATATTTCTTCTCTAAGGTTCTTATTTGAGAGTCTAAAGAGGTGGTTGGTACTTTTCAGGTTATCAGAGCCACCATCTTCATTCTTTAAGCATGGTGAAAGCCTGACCATGACCCATTGTCAGTGTGATGTTTTCTACATACTGTGCTGGGATTCTTTAACTAAGAGAAGTGGCTCCCCTCACTTTTTCTTTGTTGGTAGGGGTTGCTTATCTTGCAACACTTTCCTGGGTGCCACCAAATAATCTCCCCCTTTTGGGGCCATAGCAATAGCACAGTGGTGGGGCATTTGCCTTGAATAGGGTCAATCCGAGTTGGGCCTTGGTTTTATCCCCGTGTCCTATATGGTCCCCTGAGCGAAGAGTGATTTCTGAACACATAGCCAGGAGTAACCCCTGAGTGTCACAGAGTGTAGCCCAAAAAGCAAAAACAAACAAAAACCTCCCCCTATTGTATTTGTGGTGGGGGTCACCTACCTTGTGATACTTTCCTGGGCACCACCAAACAGACTTCCCCTTCAACCTCAGTACTTAGTGGTGGGGGATACTTACCTAATGAGCTTTCTGGGGTGCTGCCAAACAGACTTCCCATTCTGCCTCAGATCTTGGTGGTGGGGGTTGCTGACCTTGCAATGTTTTCCTGGGCACCACCAAACAGACTCACCCTTCTGTCTAAGTCCTTGGTGCTAGGGGTTACCTACCTTTTAATTTTTTCCTAGAGATGCCATATTTTACACTTATGTCTCCCTTCCTGTAGTACAAGCTTGGTCACGTGATTGAATAAAACAATGAAGGAAAGTATGAAATGTGGTTCAGCTGTGTTGGGAGAAAAAGAAAAAAAGACTTATTGAATGACTAATTATACTGCAACAGGTATCCTCTCTGAGTGAGCTGGTCATTCAAGGGTAAATGAAGTCAATACAAAATAGTGGATCAAAATAGTATGCATTACTTTGGGGATAAGGCAAGTTTAGAAAGACAAGGTCATAGGAAGAAAGAAAAATAAAAGAAGACAAAGGGAGAGACAGAGCCAGATATCAAGGTGAATATTAAAGATGAGGCAGGAGTCTGGGGAAAGATGTGAAAGATTTAAGGATGAGGTGAGTGATTTGAAGGCAGTAGGACTTTAACAGGCAACAGGAGTGAAGGGCAAAGGGAAAGCTTCAAGCCACATGGGCTTGTTTGCTTGTTTAACATTGTTGCCTCTAGTGGGGACTAAAGTTGGTGCCTTCATGTAGGACGGCTATGTTAGTGTTGATCAGGATAATGTACCCCTAAGGGCTACATTAAAAAACTATGCTTAGTGCCTCATTTGCACTTTCAAAATATGCACATACATGTGTGGACCAGAAAAGGCTGCACTTAGAACATGCATTCTTCTGTGAACTGTAGGTAATTGCACAAGCCAACAGGAAGTTGCGTAGGAATGCGGGCAGTCGCCTGTTTGAGAAGCGTGTGTTGGCACGAGCAGACATGTGCCTGTTAGGTTTGAGTATGATTTTCAAGGCTTCTGTTAAAAAAGGGAGGGCAAGTGGACTTCGGGGCACCGGTTTTTCTAAGTCTAGCTGTCATTTGCCCTTTCAAGGTTTTCTTTCTGGGCAGAACTGAGTTCAGATTGTATTAGTCACTCTAGGAAAGTGATGCCTTTTCAAGGCCTCACTGGGAACATGAATGCAGGAATGCTGTGTTTTGAATATCTTTGCCTCTTTCTCAGCCATCCTTCTATTTATATGCTGGAATTCTTACAGTTGATAGGATGAAGTTAGAAGATAGGGTGATGAACTCATCTGGAGGGCAATATGAATGAAGCTAGTGCTCCTCTCCTGAGAGAGGCCACAGCACATTAGCCCATTTCTTGGCATGAAGATACAAGAGGTATAAAACGTGGATGAGGGTTCTGCTGCATTGTGTCAATACCTGCTCTTCAGTTTTTTAGCCTTTAGCTCTGTCCACAGTCCATTTCTGTTGCTTATCAGTCACCAAGTCCATGGCTGACCTGTCACAGCAACCTGAAGAGACTCAGTCTAAAGAGAGCGTGTGGAGACAACAGATTTGGTTGAAAGTTAGTTCTGTACTGAGAATTTCTTGTTTCTTCTTGCTCACTGCCAAGATGGATAATAATGATTCTTTTCTAATTCTCATCATGGGGTTTGGTCTTTCTTTGCTTCCTGATGCTGCAGGCTGCCTTCTTCAAAATTTCTTTAGTCTTCTCTTTCCTCATATGTCTTTTAGATGTTTCTTTTTGAGACTGTCCTTAACTTTCTGAGTTTCTCACCCAGCTCTGCCTAGCAGAGATTTCTGCAATGGTAGGGATGTTCTGTATTGGCATTGCTTAATACCAAAGCTGCTTACCACATGTGGTCTTTGAAAGCTCATCACATGGCTAAAGAGCACAAGGATCTAAATTTTATATTTTATGTATCTACAATTTAAATAGCCATGTGTGCTTTGGGAATGTTGTCTTGAACAGCATAACTATAGAATTTTATGGGTAATAATGTCTTCTTTTTGTTATTATTATTTCTTCCTGATCTGTTTTAGTATTAAAGGCTGTTGTCCTGACTTATATTTATGTATTTATTACTAATTTAATTAATTTTTATTTTTTAATAATATGTTTATTTAAGAATACTGATTACAAATATATTTGTAGTTGGATTTCAGTTATACAAAAGAATACACCCTTCACCAGTCTTCCTACTACAATGCCCTCCCATCTCGCTGCCCCACCCCCGCCTGTCTTTGAGACAGGCATTCTATTTCTCTCACTCATTAACATTGTGATGATAGTTGTTAGTGTAGTTATTTTTCTAACTGCACTCACCACTTTTTGTGGTGAGCTTCATATCATGGGCTGGTCCTTCTAGCCCTCATCTCTATTGTCTCTGGGTATTATTACAATAATATCTTTAATTATTCTTAAATCCCACAGACAAGTGAGACTATTCTGTGTCTCTCCCCTTTTGACTTATTTCACTTAATATAATAGTTTCCATGTCCACGCATTTATAGAAAACTTTCATGTCACTACCCGCAAAAGGAAGCACGCACCAGACATGGCTTTTGGCTTTCCTGGTGCAGTGCCTAATTTTTCCCCCCAAGAAATATCCACCAGAAGGTCCATTTAGAGAACTCAATCATTGCCTCTTGCGTGAATCACTGGCGATATTTCTGTCATACTTCTTACATGGTAGTGACTTAATATTTTCCTTTTAATTCATTTCTGCTATACTACAGAAATTCAGCCTTAGTTATCCTGCAATCATTAAAGGAATTTTAGTACCAAAAGCAAGCTGCCAGAAGTTCCCTGCTGGCTTAGTATATTTGCAACTCAAAGCCCAGCCAGCTACCTCTGTTTTGGTCAGCCTTTTTTTTTTACTTCCGAAGGCCAAGTCAAAACATAGCATCTTCAAAACTATCGTCTTCTCTCCCTGCCTTTGAGCATCAACAGCAAAATAATTTCTGCCTTGGGGACTCTCCCTGTCACTTTGAATACCTGCTTACAAACAGGTTTGGTCAGTGTAGAATTAGGCTATTTTACTAGATATAATTATTGTACCCCTTTCTTTAGTGTTATTCTCTTTCTATTACCAGATCATAGGAAGTGGGTCTTAGCCCCTAGCTAGAATACTATTTCACTCAGGTTAAGAATATTTATCAGGAATAAACCAGGATTTCCTGCTATCCTTTAATTTACATCAGTAATGACACCTAGGGCCAGGAACTTCTTTGATACGTAAGAATTTAGCCTTCCTTTTATCTTCCAACTTTTAACTGAAACCTATTCTATTCTAAGGTTACAAACCACCTAAAGCTATGTGTATTTGTTCTAAATCAAGCAATATACATTGCATATTCCTTTCATGTTATGACTGCCTCTTTTTCCCTTTATATACTCCCTTGCCTGAAGATTAAATTTGTCGCACTCCTGCCAGAGATGTGTTGACCCCACACATACTGTGTGTGGTATCAGTATTTCATATTTCATATTTGTCCACTTTTGCTCCCGCTTATTCCCAGTTAGGATTTATGGACCCCACTAAGGTCTTGCTGTGGACACAGCACGCCCACAGCACTTTCATGACTTTATTTTTCCTGACAGCTGTGTAGCATTCCATTGTGTATATGTACCACAACTTTTAATAAATAATAATAATTTTTTATAATTTTTATTGAGACTACTGTGAATTACAAGTCTTTCACAGTTATATTTAGGGTACTTAGTGACAGTGAATTAGGGCAATTCCCATCACTAGTATTGATCTCCCTTCACCCCTGTTCCCAGCATGCATCCCGTTCCTCCACCTTTGGCCCCCTGGACTGCTAATGTAGCAGGTACATTTTGTGTATAGCTTGTTTAGTTTGGGTCTCTTGAGTCTATTGTCATTGACTTTGGGTTGAGTATTTAGGTCTGGTCATTTTTTATTTCCACTCAGTGTTCATGAGACTGCTTGTTCCTGGTACTTTCCACTTTTTATTCTCAATTTATGAGGAAGAATAAGATTCTTTAGCCACTCATCTGCTTTTGGGCATCTGTGTTGTTTCTAGATTCTGGCTATGCAAATAGTGCTGCAATAAATATATGTGTGCAGGGGCATTTTTGTATTGTTTTTGTGTTCTCAGGGTATATCTGTAGGAGTGGAATAGCTGGAGTATATAGGAGCTGAAGTCCCAGTTTTTTGAGGAATTGCCATATTGTTTTCTATAAAGGCTGGACTAGGTGGCATTCTCACAAGCAGTGAATGAGAGTTCTTTTTACCCAAATCCCTGACGGTACTGATTGTTCTTCTTTCTTATGATGTGGCATGAGATACCTCATTGTTGTTTTGATTTGCATCTCCCTGATGGTTAGTGATATGGAGCATTTTTTTCATGTGCCTTTTAGCCATTTGTATTTCTTTTTTGAGGAAGTGTTTGTTCATTTCTTCTTCCCATTTTTTGATAGGGTTAGAAATTTTTTTCGTGTTAAGTTCATCAGTACATGTATATCGTAGATATTAGCCACTTATATGATGGGTTTTGAGTGAAAAGTTTCTTCCATTCTATTGGTGTCCTAGTCATTATCTCCTTTGAAGTGCAAAAACTTCTTAGCTTAATATAGTCTCATTTATTTATCTCTGCTTCCACTTGTTTGGAAAGTGTTTTCTCCTTGAAGATGCCTTTAGTCTCAATGTCATATAGTGTTTCACCTATGTGTTATTCTATATACATTATGATTCTAGGTTTGATATCAAGGTCTTTAAACTATTTAAATTTAGTTCATAGTGTTAGATGGAGGTCAAGTTTACATTTTTTGCATGTGGCTGAACAGTTGTTCCAACACCACTTGTTGAAGAGACTTTCTTTGCTGACTTACATTTAAAGATATCTGTGGCAGTTCAACTTTGTTGGTCTGTGATCCCCTCAAAATCAGTGTGGTTAATGTTTAACTCTTTATCTATACACAGAAAATATATTTTATCCTATCACACTCTTATTATTTACTCTTGTTCATTTATTAGAATACACTTCTACTATGATCTATGCCATTTAGATATTGTCACTGAGGTATCTCCTGATACTATCCAAGTTGTAAGTCCAACTTAGAAAAAAATATAAATTATGAATGCCAATTTAGATTCAGAGATTTTTTTTTTTTTTGGTTTTTGGGCCACACCCAGCGGTGCTCAGGGGTTACTCCTGGCTGTCTGCTCAGAAATAGCTCCTGGCAGGCATGGGGGACCACATGGGACACCGGGATTCGAACCAACAACCTTAGGTCCTGGATCGGCTGCTTGCAAGGCAAACACCGCTGTGCTATCTCTCCGGTCCCAGATTCAGAGATTTTTTAAAATTGGTCACAGTATATAATTAAAATATGTTATAATTTTATAATCTCACTCAGTTCAACTATTTTTGTACTATACAAACTTGGTCACATGATTCAAATTTATTATGATTTAATTGGCTATGGAGGTAAGATTAATGATAAACATGTAAATTGACTTGTCACAGAACTAAATAATATATGGAAAAACATATATCTGAAGGTATGTATCCCAAATAATTGTGTATTTTCAGTTCCAGGTCTTCCAAAAGTACAAGAGGGTGAGGGTAGGAGAAGGGTGCCTAAACTCACTCCAGAAAAAAAATCCTGCTGATATTAGTCAAATACCAGCATATCTAGATTGGTAATATTGTTGTCTCTGCAGAGCCATAAGGGGTTCAAAAGCAGGGTCATATGCAGGGGCTATTATGGATGATGGAAACAACAGGCAAGGCTTTGGCAGCGAAGGGACTTGTTCTGTCCTCTGCTTTCTGCTGAGTGTACTTATGATTTTTCATCACTTAGTTTTTATCTCTTTTGAGAACAGAGTAGTTTATGGAGCTGGCCAGGTACAGATATCTTATTTTATTTATTTATTTATTTTTGCATTTTTGGGGGGCACACATGTGATGCTCAAGGGATACTCCTGGTTATGTGCTCAGAAATTGCTCCTGGCTCAGGAACCATATGGGATGCTAGGGGATCGAACCAAGGTTTGTCCTAGATCAGCTACATGTAAGGCAAACACCCTACCACTATCTTATTTTAAATTGTACATCATCTTGCTTTTTGGCATGCATTTTTGTAGCTCACATAAATTAATCTTTTGAGATGCAAGAATAAATGATGTTATGTTAATGTAAATGGTGATTATGACCATGGATTTACTTGAGAATAATCAGACTCTCTATTCACAAAGACAATTGCAAACAGACATGGGTAGAAAATGGGATGAAATAATATTAGACGTTTTGAATAAAAACCTCCCTTCAAATTCTGGGGCATCAGACACTCTAGAATACTCCATGAGTAGGAGGTATCTCAGTACAGGTCATATATATTCCTATTTCTAATAACTTCATTCTTACCTCATATCTGATTTTAGGTTTATCTTTTGGAGGGGGTGTCACATGTAGTAGTCTTAGGGTGCAACTCCTGACAGCACTTGCAGCACTATGAGGGGGCTGAGGATGGTATTAGGGGCCTCCATGTGCAGTGTTTTTGCTCCAACTTTTCATTTGTTTGTTTGTTTCTTGGCCCACACCTGGTGACGCTCAGGTGTTATTCCCTGCTATGCGCTCAGAAATTGCTTCTGGCATGGGAGACCATATGGGACATCAGGGGATCCAACTACAGTCCATCCTAGGCTAGCACCAGCAAGGCAGACACCCTATTGCTCTGCACCCTGCTCCATCCCTGCTCCAACTTTTGAGCCACCTCCCAATCTCTGAGTCTAATTTGAATAAAGTAAAAAAAGAAAAAACAACTTCAAACTAAGGTACATAGGGGCCTGGGAGGTGGTGCTAGAGGTAAGGTGTCTGCCTTGCAAGCGCTAGCGTAGACGGACAGCTGTTCGATCCCCCGGCGTCCCATATGGTCCCCCCAAGCCAGGGGCGATTTCTGAGCGCATAGCCAGGAGTAACCCCTGAGTGTCAAACGGGTGTGGCCCAAAAACCAAAAAAAAAAAAGGTACATTGAAGATGTCTTCTCAAGCATGGACATTCCTTTCTATATTCATAACTACTGGCAAATAAATACTCAGGCATATAAATTCTTTCAGTTCAATTATTGTGAAGTCTCTCTGCTCAAGAATCCTGAGTCAGATAATGCCTCCTCAGTGCACAGTTCTAGGATTTCCAGTTTCCCCTTTTGCTGGCTTTCACCAGATTCATTTGAATTATGCCTGTAAAATAGCCCTTGTTCTCATATTTTAGACATATTTAGACACCTCCCAACACTCCCATCATCCAAATAGCCCAGTGGAGATGTTTTGGGGGGGGTGAGGGTCTGGCAAGATTTCCTTGGTGTGGTGTTGGTCTCTTGGCAAGATTTCCCTGGTGTTGTGTTGGCCTCCTGGCAAGATTCCCTTGGTGTGGGGTCGGCCTCCTGCCAATGCCTGCAGATGGTGGAAGCTGAGGGAAGGCCCTCAGGTGGGGCCTATTTGCCTAGCTACCCACTCAGGCCTGGCATCCCAGAACCTCCTTAAAAGCTGATTACCAGATTGTCTTCTTTGTGAGCCGGCTCATTACCATTTCATTGTGCAATGTCAGTTCTTAGCCTGTGCAATGAATATTGACTTCATGCTTGCTTTTCTAACTAAAGTGGGGGTAGGGACTGGTGGAAAAAGGGGCAGCTTGAGACCCACATTGCTGCCCAGCTTCAGCCTTTCTGGCAGCCCCTTGAATAGTCTCAAAGAAAAGCTGTTTGCTTGAGTATTTAAGACTAACAGAGACCTGTCACTGCAGCTACAGTGATTCATTAAAGACAGGGAAATGGGAGAAAAGATCTCTCAAACCAGCTGCCTGCAGGCTTTGTTTTATTTTGTCTTCCTCTCCTCTATATCTCTGAACTATATGTATTTCTCTTCCATTTCTTCTTCCTCTCTGCTTTAGACTCCTTCCTTCCTCCCTCCCTCCCTCCCTCCTCCTTCCTTCCTTCCTTCCTTCCTTCCTTCCTTCCTTCCTTCCTTCCTTCCTTCCTTCCTTCCTTCCTTCCTTCCTTCCTTCCTTCCTTCCTTCCTTCCTTCCTTCCTCCCTCCCTCCCTCCCTCCCTCCCTTCCTTCCTCCCTCCCTCCCTCCTTTTAGGCTCCCCTCTCTGTGTTCTTATTTTTTAATGGAGCAGGTAAAAATATTTACATTTTCAAGCAAATAAATTCCTGAGGGACTTTGTGTCTGTTTCTTACACTTAAATACAAAATTAAAAGTATTCTTTAAATCCAATAAAAGTATCCAGCTCCCAAGGTGTATTTTTTGCAGGCTAGGAAGGAGTGTGCATGCGCGGCCACACACACACACACACACACACACACACACACACACACACACACACACACACACACACACACGATAGAAGGCTCATCTGGAAGAGAATATTATCTTGGAGAAGGTAAATCAGGTTGTCCTCTTTCATTACCTTCATCTCCAGACAGAGCTTGGTGGTCCTGACACCCTGAGACCATTCCTGAATGTGTCCTTGTCTTCTTCAGAGTCTGCCCAACACTGCCTCAGTTGGTTCTAGGCCTAGCTTCATACCCTGTGTCCCTGAAGTTTCCACTGTGCTAAGGGCAAATAAGGCTAGTGCAAGGTAAAGCTCCAACATCAAAGTTACAGTTTGAATGACACTTTCTGCTCAACAGACCAATGTATGGACTTCTGGCCACAGTAGCTTCTAAAGCCACTTGATTGGAAAGAACAGAGCACTTGCTGGGCATGTTGACACTTGTCATGGGCATTTGTGGGATTTGGCAGCTGTTTAAAATGAAGAACTTTGTTTTTCAAGATGCGGGAACATAGGCTTTTTCTTTGTGGTTTAGAGGAACTTTCCAGATGTGTGATTTTCTTGGAATTTATTCTCTCTGTGTTTGGAGCCTAGTTATGCCTTCCCCTCCCCTCTCTGGCTCATCTTTGGCTCTATGAATTCTGTTGCCTCCCTACCTTTCCTTTTGCTCTTCCCAAATGACTGTTCCATCTTTTTTACCTCCAGGATGCTCTGATTAGGCTTCTTGCATCCATAAATTATCCTCCCTCCCTCTGACCTGGCTTGCTTTCTACATATAGGTATACAGGCTTACCTTTCCCTTCCCAGATAACACAGCAGCCATTAATCTTGGTCTGAGAATTGTCGATTTGTTAACTTCCTTCACTAGCTTCTGAACTGTTTGCAAATAAAAAGGTGTGTGTGTGTGTGTGTGTGTGTGTGTTTGTGTGTGTAATTCCTCACAGGTGGATTTATTCTCAGGTTTGATTTCCTTTCCTTTGACTTTGTTCATGGCAAGTGTAAATACATATCTCTGACTTGCAGAACTGGTGGTTTCTTTTTGAAAAATTTCAGACCTTCTGTTGGCCTGCAGTGCCTTTGTTTGTCTGGCTCAGGGTGATTTGTTGCTATGTGTGCATTGAGACAGGGTGACCCCAGAAGTAATGAAAGGGTGGCTTGACAGGGTGCTCTGAGATTCTCAACTGTTCCAACAGATCACTGCTGGGCCACATTCCTGGTCACTGGACAATGGCTATAGGAGAGTAAACAAGAAGTTTATGAATCAGTATTGCAGGTTTGTGTCAGCCTTTTGGGTTACTGCCTGATCCACAGGACAGTGTAGCCCTCTCAGCTCCCTCTCAGGTGAGCTCATACAGGATTCAATTTCTGGGAAGAGGATTAAATTTACTTAGCTCAGATTTTTTTCTCTTAAGAGATATGATTTTTTAAAATTAAGGTCCAGAATTTAAGATATTTAAGATAATGTTCATACATCGTTCCAACATTACTACCACCACCAGTGTCAACTTTCCATCATCACTATCTTCAGGTTTCCCCTCTCCCTCCCTCCAGCCTGTCTCCTTAACAGAAACCACTTTTAAGTTTGGTTACTATAGTGTGGGTTTCTTGCATATGGTATTGTTGGTTCTGTGGTTCTCTTTCTTTCATGCACACACACACATACACACACACACCCCTATATATCACCAATGTGCCAAAGGCCAACTCAGGAGTTTTCTTCAAGAATGTAGGGCAGAAGATGGCAAACTTATGGAAAGACAGGGAGGAAGAACATATGCAAAGGAATCACTAAGTTTCCAAATGCCCTGGACTGTGTTGAGGTGTGAGTAAGAGGGAGGTGCAAGGTTCTCAAGAGTCCCAGCTTTGAGAATCTGCAATATGTTTTGTGTGGGTGAGTTTTGGGTCAGGGTAAAAGGGGAGATCAGGACTCATGTAGATTGGACCTTACCCAGAAGATAGTGGGGTGGCATCAATACAATGGAATCTTAACTCTATTGGACATCAGCAGTAAGATGATTTACCCAAGTGATAGTTATAAGGTTCCTAATTTTGGGGCAGGTTTAAGGGAATGCAATAATAGACAACAATCAGGGCTTACTTCTGGTTCTGTGTTCTAGGATCACTCCTGGTGGTGCTAGGAGAGGCTATGTGTGATTCTGGTAATCAAATTGGGTTGGCCACTTTACAAAGCATACAAGATAACTACTACGTTATCTCTCCATTTAGTTTTTTTAAAAGATGTTTATTTTTAGTTATTGAAGTTCTGTGATTTCTAATACTATTATTGTTGGTTTTCCATGAGCATAATTCCAATACTTTACCTATCAACAGCATACTCTCATCCTCCAAGAACCCTAATGCTTCCTCCCTTTTAATTCCCAATTTCCAAATAACTCAATTGAGTGGATCAGTTCTTCTGATATGCTATCTTTGACCCTTTGTTGATACCCTATTGTATACCTTTGGGGTCCTTATTTTATATCTTTATTTCTCTATAGATATTGTATATATTTAGGGATTTTTAGATCCCTGTTTATTCTGTATCTATCACTTTCTGACTGACTTTACTCAGCATAATATTAATTCATTTCATTTTGCTACAAATTGGGTATTTCTTTCTTAGAGCTGCAAACTATTCCATTATGCATATAAGACAACTTTTCATTCATGATCTTTTTTTTTTTAAACTTGATCGATTGGTTTTTGGGCCACACCCAGCAATGCTGAGGGGTTACTGCTGGCTGCAGAGTAACTCAGAAATTGCCCCTGGCACGCTGGGGGACTTTATGGGATGCCAGAAATTGAACCAGATTCCTCCCGGGTTGGCCACATGCAAGGCAAATACCCTACTGATGTGTTGTCTCTCTGCACCCCCATTCATGATCTTTCTTATCATTCATTTTAGTTGTTATGATGAATAGAATTCATACACATACTTTGATGCGACAATGGCTTTCTTAGTTGTAGTGCTCACTGGAGATGGCAATGTCCCTTTGATGCAAGTTCATATTTTGATGTGGTGCCCCTAGATCCCAAGTGACAGAGCTGAAAGGAAGGTGATTGGTGAAGTGTCTGGTAAGGTGTCTGAACTCAACCTCATGCTCTCATGGAAGGCATGTGTTTTGCCACTGAGCAAACCTGGAATTCCTGCATTTCTCATTTTTTACTCATCCTCTGTCTCTGACTACATTTGCCTCTTTCTTCCCTTATCTTCACAAATATTATAAAATTGCTCATGATTCAATTGATTCAAAAGTTATACTTAGTTACTGGAGCTGAAAGAAAGGGGCATATATGTGTTTAGGAATTCTGTCCTTTCTACTTTACATAATTTAACTTTGTCAAAAATATAATGTCTATTCCATAAAGTTCTTGAGACTTGGGATATTGTTTCTTTCACATTGATTTCCTCCTAACATGATCTGTTCTTTATGAGGTAAATTTTTATTAATATAAATTACACTAAAATGCATAGATAAATAATATGAGTTCATATTTTTGACAAATACATATCCATATGTAACCCAAGGAACATTTTTAATTCCCTATACTATTTATTTTTTTTTTTTAATAGAGAACCTTTTTTTTTTTTTTCTCTTTTGGGCCACACCCTGTGATGCTCAGCGGTTACTCCTGGCTATGCGCTCAGAAGTTGCTCCTGGCTTCTTGGGGGACCATATGGGACGCCGGGGGATCGAACCGTGGTCCGTCCTAGGCTAGCGCAGGCACCTTACCTCCAGCGCCACCGCCCGGCCCCGAGAACCTTTCTTTTGTCAGAACCAACTATTAGTTTGATTGCTATCATTGTAGATTCATTTGGCCTATTTTACAACTTTATACTATCAGAATCAAATGGCATGGATTTGTTTGACTTGCCTTATTCAACATAGAAGCTTTGTTGTTGTTGTTGTTGTTATTGATAATTTTTATTTTGACCAAAGTGGATTACAAATCTTTCACAGTAATATTTTAGGTATATAGCGACATTGAATCAGAGGCATTCCCACCACCAATGTTGTCTTCCCCACACCCCTGTTCCCAGCATGCATTTCATATCACCCCTCCTTTGCCCCCTGGGCTGCTAGTTTTAAGCTTTATTCTCACCTATTCTATGACTATGTCAGTTGAGAAGGTGAACTTGAGCAATCCACAGAATTTTTAATCTATAGAAAGGGTCATTGAGATAATTATTGTATTTGGGAAACCTAAAGTATTAGTATTTATAATGAATCAACTTAAGTAAAACAAACTAATATGTATGTAGTGAGGTGTGATGGTGATAGTAAGTACAATGCACTGCTTTCTTCCTAGAACTTGGAAGATACTGGAAGCCATTTTATATATAGTCTTAATATCTTATATATAGAAGTGATCTATAACTACTTTATTTAAGAAAGAATAATTTTGTGGATTAAGCTTCTGTTGACTGACTAGGCTACCTATCCTTTCTGCAGAATATAGCTCTTATAAATTCACCATGTCTGTTGAAATAAAGGGTTGACTTGTCTATGGTTCTCTTTGTCCTGTCATAGGATTTGATAAAAGTCCTAGTCTTAGGGATATTTTCTGGACGTGTTGAGTGTATATGCCTGCTCCCTTCCTTAAGCCAAGACAGTATAGGCTTGGCTGGTCTTGGTCATATGTCTAGTTAACTCTTAGGGTTGGTGTTGTACCTGTATAACTACTTCGGGCTGATTATTGGGCATATCCCAGAAAGTCACCTTAGTACTTACTTTATTTACATTTATCTTTCTTGGCCTGTGTTAATGATTAATGTCCTATTCTTCATAATTGAAGATAATCATACAGCTGCAAAGGTTTTATTTTGTTTTAGTTTATATTTCCCTCTAACAATGCTGACCGACTTATATATTCAATTCTCACATTTATTTCTTAGACATCATGAACATTAACACTTTGAGTGCTTTGGGAATAATTTATCTGTAACAGAAATAAAATTACATGTCTGAAGAGTTTTAGTGATGCACAAAATTACTGCATTATTTAGGTCAGCGAATGCAGTGTCAAAAGGTATGTGTGGGCAAATCCTATATCCTTAATTATATAATGAAGAAAGGGAAGGAGAGAAACTGAGGGAGAGAGTAATAAAAGGCATAATACGTTGGGAAGTAAAAGAGGTAGGAGTCAGGGGCCTCAGACACATTGGTTGGTGTGAAGATATAGAATATATTTCTACCTAAATCTCAGAGCCATTAATATGGTATGCATGAGATCCAAACTAGAATAAATACTAAAATGTGCCTGCTAGGGAGGCAGGTTAGGGTAAGTGAGGTAGGGGAAGTCGACACTGGTGGTGGTTTTAGTGTTGGAACATTGTATGCCTGAGCTACATTATGAACTTTGTAAATCATGGTGGTCATTCTGATCTTTATAAAGACATAGGATTTGAAATCGAGGATTTTATATCTTATTGGGAAAATTTAGTAAAAAGATGCTTATTTAAATTGCTTGACCGTTGTAACATTTTTGATGTCAAGAAAATTTTAATCATCTGTAAATTTGCTAGAGCATATTTCTCTCTTATAAAATTCTCTCATGATAAACCCAGCCCTAATTTTTTTTTAAATTTAATATCCAGATAAAAGTTTGAGAGAAGAAGCAAACCTCATCTTTGTTACAGAGGTTCAAAAGACTCTCCTGTTAAAGCTGTGAGAGTTGAACATGTGTCTCTGAGTGGAAGAGAAGCTAGAGTTATGGATTTGCTGGCTATATAGGAAGTCAACCTTGACTGCGAATAGAGCTTAAAAATAGCTTTTCTTAAAGCCCAAACAAATGATCCCCAAGTGTTGACTATGGTATCAAAGTCAACAATAGCAGCTTTCATAGTGTTTACTTAGCTTTGCAACTTACAAAGAAATGGCACGGGCTTCCATCCACATGGCAGTGTTGGTTTGTATCATAACTGTCAGTTTTAAACAATTAAGTGATTCTGATCTTTTGTTTAGGATGTGGGTCAGTACCAAAAGGAAGCTTTCTATAAATCATTATGATATTCATTTCAAAAGGGACATTACGTGTCTTTGATTAGGATTCTTTCTGTATTCAGAAATAAAATCAACAGATTGGATAGTGGTGTCAAGCAGAAGGGGAATGCACCTTAAATTTGTCATATGGTCACTCTATTTTGTTTAATGCAAAGCACAGCTGACATTGTGAGACATTTAGTTATGGTTTTAATCATGTGAACAAAGCATATTCTATCTAATGTGCCCATTTTATTGTGTTTTCATAAGCATATTAGACATACTTACAATCCATGAGCTGCTATAGTGTTTTCCAAGCTATAAGAAAATCTCTCAAACTTTATCAAACAAGAGAATCTTAAACTCTTAGTTGTCTAAGGTACCATATCAAAGAGCCTCACACAACAAGCTTTACATAAAATTTTTCTATCCAGAGCTAATAAAGAAGAACTCATTTACAAATAAACATACTGAGTATGTTGCATATTGTTGCTGTTGCCATTATTTATTTATTTATTCATCCAAATTATTTGGGTGACTTGAGGGAAAATGCCAATTCATTGTATCACTAAAATTTATCAGAGATCAACACTTCTATAAAGGCCATCATTCTGGTCATATTTCTGAGCTTTTCATTCTTATTGTTTGCTTTTTTCAGTTGGTCACACTGTTCAGAAATTCATGCCAGCTTCAAGTACACTGTTAACTTCTGTGACTCAAGCAAAATGGTTTTTCTCCTCTGAAATCTGCACTACCTCGATACCTTTCCACCACCCATTGAAGTTTATTTCCTATTGGACCCCATCCTAGCATCACACAGAAACTCATTAGATGTCTGGTGATGGCCATAATGGCAGCTCTCCTCCAACTCTTCAGCTTTTATACTTTTCTTGACCCCTTCTCCCAACAAGGGGTGTTCTGTTTTTCTTCCTGTATCCTGTTGCCCTAGAGCCAACCAAGATGATGGGTATGATAAGTAAACTGTAGATAACAATCGAGTTTGTCATGAAATTATATCTGAGTCCCTCCAGAAGAACAGAAACCTTTTTCTTCATGTCTTGAGTTAAAGTATCCTTGAAGAATTCATCCTAAAAGATTAAGACCTGTAGGTCTCCATAGTGTCTCCTAAATAGTGAATGAACAAATATTCAAGTCCAATATGTTTGTTTTAAAAGGAAAAATTGAAAACTCAGGGAAATGTTTTAGTCCAAGGTTCTGGCAGCAGAGTAGATACTAAAGTTGGATCCCCTTGAGATCCCTCACACTGCTATTTCACTCTGACCTTCTTTAGGGTCAACTCAGATTCTGTTTGTTCTAGAAAAATTTTCAGAGAAACTTTACTTGCAATCAATTCCCTGTGTCCCCACGAACGATTCATCCTTCGGTTCATCTTAATGCTTGATTCCACTGAACCCAGCAGTTTTTTTTAACATTCATTTTTACATTGCTCCCATCTGAACTCAATTTCTAGTATATCCAAATGCATGTTGAGAATTAAATTGCAAATGTCCTCCAATCTTTATCTCCAGAACAAGATGGAAGCCCCTGTCTGCTATTTTTGTTGTCTGTGCTTATATAATCACAAATGTGCCACCGGCACATAGTAGGTGTTCAACAAAGGTTTAGTGAATATAATTGAATTTCCTGGTAGTTGAACAACTAGACAGACTGGTGGAGAGATATAAATTAGCAAAGCAGATTTAAACCATGTGTTGATCATTGAGAAGCCGTTTCATTTTTAGCCAAGATAAATGCTTTTTTAATGTGTAAAGAAATCTATAATTTTCTGTGCTTTGAATTAAAGCTTCTACTTCCCAGGTTTCCTGCCTGCTTCTGGCTGCTCTTAATGAGCTAATTTACCCCACTGAGGTGAGAGATTTCCTCTTGGGAAAGGATTTAGATGTGCCTCTGACACATCCAGGGCCCCAGAGCATTTCCTTAAAGGGCTTTAAACACTCTGAACGTATTTAAGAGAGAAGCCAAGAAACAAATCTGTTGTTTTAGTTTTATTCCTTGAGGCTCAGCGGCTCGGCTTTCCTCCCTCTTTGATCCAGTTCGCTGGAGTGGCAGCCTGGAGACTGTGAGGAGAAGGGTTGGGTCTCTTTAGGAAGCCCAGTTCAGGGAGACCCACCCAGTTCCACACAATGAAAACAAAGTGTCAAGCCTTTGAGGTAGCTGTGAAGATTTATTCTTCCTGGGAAAATTGGTTAGACATTTATATTTTTCAAAAATGCTTTGATGAACTTGATAAGGAAAGCCTGGTTGGAAGATTGAAAAACAGTCTCCAGTTTTTCCCATTCCAAGCTGGATTCTCAACTCCATTCATGGCAAAGCTTGGCCTGTGGAAATGAACTTTACCTTCAACTTAATGACGGGTTATTAAGGGGACTATCTGAACAGTCAGGAATGTCTACATTCTCTTAGAACAGAAAGCTCCATGAGGCTGGAGGTCTTGGAATTCAGCAGAGCTGTATAACTGCCTCCCAAATCCCCCAGCCTCCGCTGCCCACCAATCTTGCAACTGTTGTATTATAGTTCCATTACTTACGTCACCAAGTTACTGTGGTTCCAAGACTTCTTTTGCTTACAAGAAGAAGCAATTAATGACATATTTTTATGCCTATAACATAGTTTGTATTCATTATGAGTTTGAGTCGGTGTTGTGGAATAAGTGCCACACACTGTACTAAGCATGTTGTGGTCAAATGAAGTCTCAAGGAATCTAGAAATGGAAATGGAATGTGTTGTAAAAGATCTTTCTCTTCTGTTCCAGAAGGTCTTTTTAGCCAGGAACTTCTGCCAACATCCTTGAGATGAGACTCTTAACACACTTGAGTTAAGCAGAGCATTCTGAATAGCTCTTTAAAGACCAAACTTCAGATCAAAAAGTGTACAACCATTTGTCCAGTGGTAATGGTGGAAACTCAATCATTGGAGAACCTTCTTGAGAAAAATCATAAGACGGTCCTTTCATTCTTTTATTGGGTCAGTCCTGAGTTGGATTGCAGCTGGCATTAATGGCTCAGTGGACAGTGCACAGGCTTGTGACAGGTAGAGTCAGGCTTAAATGCTCTTGCAGGACCTTACTTTATCACCTTGAATCTATTCTTTTTTTTGGTTTGTTTGTTTGTTTGTTTGGGCCACACCCAGCAGCATGCAGGGGTTACTCTTGACTCTACGCTCAGAAATCACTCCTGCCAGGCTCAGAGGACCATATGGGATGCCAGGATTCGAACCACCATCCTTCTGCATGCAAGGCAAACATCCTACCTTCATGCTATCTCTACGACCCTTGAATCTATTTTTAATCTTTCTTTTTTAAATTTTTTGTTATTTTTAATCTTTCTTGATCAGTTAATTCCACTTTAAAAGCAAGGTAGTCATATTTGCTTGTTGGAATAGTTAAAGACAAACTAATGATACTAGAGATAACAAAAATTCTATCAGAGAGACATGGGCACTTAATATATGGAATAAACGATCACCAGTGAAACACAGCACTCCTCTCTACATAACAGATCTTACCATATGTATGGCACAGTTTCTTTTTGTCCTTTCTTATCTCTACCTGTCTCACTTGGCCTTCATGATTTTCTCGTCTCTCTTCTATATAATCCCTGTACTCTCTCTTCCTTGTCTAATATTCAAATTATATGGATAGATGATCCATTAAGTCATTAGGTTACTAACCAATAAAGTCACTTCAGTAAGATTTTTAGAGCAATTCTTCCTCAGAGTTGGTTCAGGCTAGAATGGCTGCCTTGAGTCCAGAACTCAATCCTTGGGCCCACAGGATTACATGAAATCAAACACGGTACCTTATTCAATGAAGACTCATGCTTAGTAACTGCCTTTCTATTCCAGATATATTATCCACACTTCTCTGCTGATATGATCCTTGGGGACCAAATTACATAAATGATCTTGTCTATGCTTCATTGCTGCCTTATTTATTTTTAGGTTTTGGTAAATGGGAAGCCTTGAGAAAGATTAGATAATAGTAGAAAAAAAAAGAGAAATTGCAATATGTATTCATCTTCCCAACCTCCCTTAGCATGCCCCAAATTACTACCTTGCTATTAGGTTTGATAGCATTCATTTTCTATCCATCGACCTCTACGTGTTGGCTACACTTTCTTTAACATTTAATAACATTATTTATCCCATGTTTCCAATTTACTGGATCCTAGGTAGGTCATATCTCTAATTAATTCACTTAAGTCTGAAAATTTTACAAATTCAATTTCCCTCAATGACTATTCACCAACATGTCTTACTTGATGAAAACTCGATGATACAAGGGCTTTTAAGTTTTACAGGTCTAAATACTGGGTTTTCAGGACAAACATTCAACTTCAATGATAATTATAGAAATTAAGTGGGCGTGGGATTGGGAATGTGGCTCTTGCCCTGCATGTTCAGTATGTGGTCCTATAAAAGTCAAGAGTACATGCCTTGCATGTTCGTATGTGCCACTATAAAAAAAAGTTTATGTTTCTAAGGGCCTAGTGTATCATGAGATTCAATTACTTGAAACTCCTGTGATCACCACCTTTTTCCCGTGTTTTGTAGAGCTAATCAGTAATATGTGGCTTACATGCATCAGGTCTTTGTACATGTCCCATCTAGTTTCCTTATCTACTTTCGTCCATCACTTAAAAGTAATGGTCACTTTCAAGATAAAGGAAACAATGTTAATAAACTCAGCAAAAGCATATGTTGAATTGTCCTCAGAAAATTCTGAGTGGATATGTGACAAGATTTTTTGGGCTATTTGTTTTTAAAGGTGATGACATGGATAATGTTTTGCCAGTGTTAAAATAACTTAATAAAGTGATGTGAGGAGAACATAAATGTTAGCTCAGTCAGAATAGGAACTAAGAAAAGTGCTTATTGTGTTTTTTTTTGCTCAGGCTTTGCAAAAAGAGATTTGGGGCAATAATGAATCTGTGAGAGAATATTGGAAATTGCATTTATAGCTATTTATAATATGACCTGACAGGATTCTTAGATTTACCACAGTTTAACGTGTATTCTTTTACAGATAAGTAAATTGAAGCTTAGAGGGCTTAATGCCTGTCAAGATGACAAATATGTGGTTCATATATGGCCATAAATTGTCCCATATCCTTAATGAACATGAAAAAATTGATTACACTACCTAGTCACCTGAAGGACTCCAGGTTCCTTCACAAGGTCCTCTCAGGTAGCACTACCCAGGAATCAATTGCTGTCCTTGGCTCTCACAGAACTAAAACATAGTGTTTATATTTTATATTTGCAAGAACAAGCAGTCTATGTCTTTTAAATCTTGAATTTTCAAGTTTTATAATTATACACATTAGTTTTAACACATAATATGTGTAGTTCATACATACATATGTTAAAGCAACAACATGAGATGAAAGAGGATGATCTCAGCTTAAATGTATTTAACATTTGTTATCTTATCTAAGAATTATCTAGGCTTGCAATTTCTTTGCTTTCTTTTCTCATGACCAATTTATTCATCAATTAAAACTACCTCCAAATGATCGAATAGAGGAAAGTTAAATTAATTGCCTTTTCTCATTATTAATATAACATGTTTAATTGGCCCCGCATTCCTAGATTATTTGCTTTCGATATTAGATATTTTCATCACTCTGCTGATCAATAATATATATATATATATATATTTGGTTTTTAGGTCACACCCAGCTGCGCTCAGGGGTTACTCCTGGCTCTATGCTCAGAAGTCTCTCCTGACAGGCTCAGGGGACCATATGGGATGCCGGGATTCGAACCACTGACTTTCTGCATGCAAGGCAAACGCTTTACCTCCATGCTATCTCTCCGGCCCCCAATAATATTTTTTAAACAAAAAGTTGACAAAAGTCACTTCAGAAAAGTGCATTTTCTAATATTTTGTTCTTAGTAACCTAAAATTGTTGAATCTGATGTACTTGTTGATGGTCAACTGTTTTTAAATTACAAAAAATGGCAGCATCCTATGACACAGTTGAAAACTATCACAACTTTGAACTTTTGAGTACAAATCACTGAAAGTATAATTTAGCAAAGGGTATAATTTAGTAGTGAACATGATTTCTTTTGCATGAGAATAATTCTGATACAGTCTAGATATGCCTGTTGTCACTGAGATAGTGTCAGATTAAGAGACTTTAGCTCCTGCAAGTTCAGTTCTCTAGTTCATGCTTCTCAAAGGTGATAAAAAAAAACTCTGGAGAACAGACACACTAAGCAAATCCAGGCACACCTTTCAAATTCCAACTGGTGAGGGATCTGGTCATGGAACCAGGGCATCAGCTTCTCTTGCAGATTAAATTATTACTCTTATTAGAAGGTATTAGAAATAGGGACTCCAAAGTCTTCAACAATTAACACGAGAATTCTCTAAATTCTTGGTGGGGCAGCTGACTAATAAGAAATAAAGTCAGACCTAAGGAGGATTTAGTGGTCTACATAAATGTCATTACAGTGTTCTATTTGGAGCTTTGCTTCACCCAATTGAATAAAAGTTTTCACTTTGACATGTTACCATTTTGTGCTTGAGCCCTATGAAGATGATTGCTGTTTGTTTCTTAATTTAGAGGTCTCAGAGACAGCAACGATACAGTAAAGAGAAATAGGGCTCTGGCCACTGGAGTTACTATCATGAGTTCTCAAATCAACTTTGTTATTTCTTTGTGTATGTGTGTGTGTGTGTGATGCTTCCTAAGAAGTTCTAAAGGGCAGCAAGACTAGTGATCTTAGCCTGATAGTGAGGGCCAGGCAGCTCAATTGCCCTGAAGTCCACTTTGGCTACACCTGAAGGTGCTCAAGGAACTAGGCCACTATGGGGATTGAACTCATGGCCTTACACATGCCCTGCTCATATTTTACCACTTGAAGAATGTGGTCCAGATTTACTATTTCTGGGCTTTGGGGTTATATATAAGCAGTTTACCTTGTTTTTCTGCATCTATTTTCCCAGTATAGAAATGTTACAGAAGTAGTTAAGTTATTAGCTAAAACATGTTAAATGCTTTTCAAGAGACACCTAATACATACATGTTTGTGGCTGGGTGCTTTGCATGATATGCCCCAAACATAGATTATAAAAAGGAAGCATGTTCTGTGCTCCTACTCAGAGTACTTCGATGAGCTCAGTGTATCTGTGCCCACTTCTGTTAAGAGCCTGGGACCTTTAGTCGATTGACTCTGGGTGCTTGAGGCTGACTCACCTGCACCCAGAACTGTAATGCTGGGGCGTTTATATTCCTTTTTTTTTTTTTTTGTGAGCAAGGCAGACGCCTTATGAATTGCACCATCGCTCTGGCCCTTCCGGGCCCCATTTTTAATTTTTTTTTTAATTTTTTTTTTATTTAAACACCTTGATTACATACATGATTGTGTTTGGGTTTCAGTCATAAAAGGAACACCACCCATCACCAGTGCAACATTCCCATCACCCAAGTCCCAAATCTCCCTCCTCCCCCCCCAACCCCCGCCTGTACCCTAAACAGGCTCTACATTTCCCTCATACATTCTCAATATTAGGACAGTTCAAAATGTAGTTATTTCTCTAACTAAACTCATCACTCTTTGTGGTGAGCTTCCTGAGGTGAGCTGGAACTTCCAGCTCTTTTCTCTTTTGTGTCTGAAAATTATTATTACAAGGGTGTCTTTCATTTTTCTTAAAACCCATAGATGAGTGAGACCATTCTGCGTTTTTCTCTCTCTCTCTGACTTATTTCACTCAGCATAATAGATTCCATGTACATCCATGTATAGGAAAATTTCATGACTTCATCTCTCCTGACAGCTGCATAATATTCCATTGTGTATATGTACCACAGTTTCTTTAGCCATTCGTCTGTTGAAGGGCATCTTGGTTGTTTCCAGAGTCTTGCTATGGTAAATAGAGCTGCAATGAATATAGGTGTAAGGAAGGGGTTTTTGTATTGTATTTTTGTGTTCCTAGGGTATATTCCTAGGAGTGGTATAGCTGGATCGTATGGGAGCTCGATTTCCAGTTTTTGGAGGAATCTCCATATCGCTTTCCATTAAGGTTGAACTAGACAGCATTCCCACCAGCAGTGGATAAGAGTTCCTTTCTCTCCACATCCCCGCCAACACTGTTTATTCTCATTCTTTGTGATGTGTGCCATTCTCTGGGGTGTGAGGTGGTATCTCATCGTTGTTTTGATTTGCATCTCCCTGATGATTAGTGATGTGGAACATTTTTTCATGTGTCTTTTGGCCATGCGTATTTCTTCTTTGTCAAAGTGTCTGTTCATTTCTTCTCCCCATTTTTTGATGGGGTTAGATGTTTTTTTCTTGTAAATTTCAGTCAGTGCCTTGTATATTTTGGAGATTAGCCCCTTATCTGATGGGTATTGGGTGAATAGTTTCTCCCACTCAGTGGGTGGCTCTTGTATCCTGGGCACTATTTCCTTTGAGGTGCAGAAGCTTCTCAGCTTAATATATTCCCATCTGTTAATCTCTGCTTTCACTTGCTTGGAGAGTGCAGTTTCCTCCTTGAAGATGCCTGTAATGTCCTGTAGTGTTTTGCCTATGTGCTGTTCTATATATCTTATGGTTTTGGGGCTGATATCGAGGTCTTTAATCCATTTGGATTTTACCTTCGTACATGATGTTAGCTGGGGGTCTAAGTTCAATTTTTTGCAAGTGGCTATCCAATTGTGCCAACACCACTTGTTGAAGAGGCTTTCCCTGCTCCATTTAGGATTTCCTGCTCCTTTATCAAAAATTAGATGGTTGTATCTCTGGGGAACATTTTCTGAGTATTCAAGCCTATTCCACTGATCTGAGGACCTATCCTTATTCCAATACCATGCTGTTTTGATAATTGCTGCTTTGTAGTACAGTTTAAAGTTGGGAAAAGTAATTCCTCCCATATTCTTTTTCCCAATGATTGCTTTAGCTATTCGAGGGTGTTTATTGTTCCAAATGAATTTCAAAAGTGTCTGATCCACTTCTTTGAAGAATGTCATGGGTATCTTTAGAGGGATGGCATTAAATCTGTATAATGCCTTGGGGAGTATTGCCATTTTGATGATGTTAATCCTGCCAATCCATGAGCAGGGTATGTGTTTCCATTTCCGTGTGTCCTCTCTTATTTCTTGGAGCAGAGTTTTATAGTTTTCTTTGTATAGGTCCTTCACATATTTAGTCAAGTTGATTCCAAGATATTTGAGTTTGTGTGGTACTATTGTGAATGGGGTTGTTTTCTTAATGTCCATTTCATCCTTATTACTATTGGTATATAGAAAGGCCATTGATTTTTGTGTGTTAATTTTGTAGCCTGCCACCTTGCTATATGAGTCTATTGTTTCTAGAAGCTTTTTGATAGAGTCTTTAGGGTTTTCTAAGTAGAGTATCATGTCATCTGCAAACAATGAGAGCTTGACTTCTTCCTTTCCTATCTGGATTCCCTTGATATCCTTTTCTTGCCTAATCGCTATAGCAAGTACTTCCAGTGCTATGTTGAAAAGGAGTGGTGAGAGAGGACAGCCTTGTCTTGTGCCAGAATTTAGAGGAAAGGCTTTCAGTTTTTTCTCCATTGAGGATAATATTTGCCACTGGCTTGTGGTAGATGGCCTTCACTATATTGAGGAAGGTTCCCTCCATTCCCATCTTGCTGAGAGTTTTGATCAAGAATGGGTGTTGGACCTTATCAAATGCTTTCTCTGCATCTATTGATATGATCATGTGGTTTTTATTTTTCTTGTTATTGATGTTGTGTATTATGTTGATAGATTTACGGATGTTAAACCAGCCTTGCATTCCTGGGATGAAACCTACTTGATCGTAGTGGATGATCTTCTTAACGAGGCATTGAATCCTATTTGCCAGGATTTTGTTGAGGATCTTTGCATCTGCATTCATCAGTGATATTGGTCTGTAATTTTCTTTTTTGGTAGCGTCTCTGTCTGGTTTAGGTATCAAGGTGATGTTGGCTTCATAAAAGCTATTTGGAAGTGTTTCTGTTTGTTCAATTTCATGAAAGAGTCTTGCCAAGATTGGCAGTAGTTCCTCTTGGAAAGTTTGATAGAATTCATTAGTGAATCCATCTGGACCTGGGCTTTTGTTTTTCGGCAGACATTTGATTACTGTTTTAATTTCATCAATGGTGATGGGGGTGTTTAGATATGCTACATCCTCTTCCTTCAACCGTGGAAGATTATAAGAGTCCAAGAATTTATCCATTTCTTCCAGGTTCTCATTTTTAGTGGCGTAGAGTTTTTCAAAGTAGTTTCTGATTACCCTTTGAATCTCTGTCATATCAGTAGTGATCTCTCCTTTTTCATTCCTGATACGAGTTATCAAGTTTCTCTCTCTCTCTTTCTTTGTTAGGTTTGCCAGTGGTCTATCAATCTTGTTTATTTTTTCAAAGAACCAACTTCTGCTTTCGTTGATCTTTCGGATTGTTTTTTGAGTTTCCACTTCGTTGATTTCTGCTCTCAGCTTTGTTATTTCCTTCTGTCTTCCTATTCTTGGGTCCTTTTGTTGAGCATTTTCTAGTTCTATTAGCTGTGTCATTAAGGTACTCAGGTAAGCTCCTTCTTCCTTCCTGATGTGTGCTTGCAAAGCTATAAATTTTCCTCTCAGTACTGCTTTTGCTGTGTCCCATAAGTTCTGAGAGTTTGTGTCTTTATTGTCATTTGTTTCCAGGAACCTTTTTATTTCCTCCTTGATTTCATCTCGGACCCACTGGTTATTGAGCATGAGGCTGTTTAACTTCCAGGTGTTAAAGTGTTTCTTCTGAGTCCCTTTGGAGTTCACAAATAATTTCAGAGCCTTGTGGTCAGCGAAGGTAGTCTGCAAAATTTCTATCCTCTTGATCTTATGGAGGTATGTTTTATGTGCCAGCATGTAGTCTATCCTGGAGAATGTCCCATGTACATTGGAGAAGAATGTGTATCCAGGTTTCTGGGGATGGAGTGTCCTATATATATATATCCACTAGGCCTCTTTCTTCGATTTCTCTCCTCAGGTCTAGTATATTCTTGTTGGGTTTCAGTCTGGTTGACCTGTCCAGTGTTGACAAAGCCGTGTTAAGGTCCCCCACAATTATTGTGTTGTTGTTGATATTATTTTTCAGATTTGTCAACAGTTGTATTAAATATTTTGCTGGCCCCTCATTCGGTGCATATATGTTTAGGAGAGTGAATTCTTCCTGCTCTACGTACCCCTTGATTAATATAAAATGTCCGTCTTTGTCCCTTACAACCTTCCTGAGTATAAAGTTTGCATTATCTGATATTAGTATGGCCACTCCAGCTTTTTTATGGGTGTTGTTTGCTTGGATAACTTTACTCCAGCCTTTTATTTTGAGTCTATGTTTGTTCTGACTATTCAGGTGCGTTTCTTGTAGGCAGCAGAAGGTTGGATTGAGTTTTTTGATCCATTTAGCCACTCTGTGTCTCTTAACTGGTGCATTTAGTCCATTGACGTTGAGAGAAAGAATTGTCCTGGGATTTAACGCCATCTTTATTTCAAAATTTGGTGTGTCTTTTGGGTAGTCTTGTCTTAGATTAGGTCTTTCAGTTTTTCTCTTAAGACTGATTTTGTGTCTGTGAAGTTTCTGAGCTGTTTTTTGTCTGTGAAACCATGTATTCTTCCATCAAACCGGAAAGTGAGTTTTGCTGGGTATAGTATTCTGGGTGAAGCATTCATTTCATTCAGTCTTGTCACAATATCCCACCACTGCTTTCTGGCATTGAGCGTTTCTGGTGACAGGTCTGCTGTAAATCTCAGGGAAGCTTGCTTGAACATGATTTCCCCTTTTGATCTTGCTGTTTTCAGAATTCTGTCTCTATCTGTGGGATTTGTCATTGTGACTAGGATGTGTCTTGGGGTGGTTTTTCTGGGGTCTCTTTTGGTTGGTACTCTTCGGGCATGCAGGATTTGATCACATATATTCTTTAGCTCTGGAAGTTTCTCTTTAATGATGTTCTTGACCATTGATTCTTCCTGGAAATTTTCTTCCTGGGTCTCTGGGACTCCAATGATTCTTAAGTTGTTTCTGTTGATCTTATCATAGACTTCTATTTTCGTCTGTTCCCATTCTTTGACTAATTTTTCTATTGTCTGCTCATTTGCTTTAAGTTTTTTGTCCAATCTCTCCTGCTGTATGGAATTGTTATGTATCTCATCTTCCACAGCACCAAGTCTATTCTCAGCTTCTGATACCCTGTCCCAGAGCTTATCCATTTTGTCATTCACTTCGTTTACTGACTTTTTCAGTCCTGTTAGTTGACATGTTATTTCAGTTTGGAGTTTTGTCATTTCTGCCTTCATATTTTCTTGGTTCTTATTAGTGTTCTGTTCAACTCGATCCATGGTTTCTTGGAGTCTGTTGAGCACCTTCCATATTGCTAGTCTAAAGTCCTTATCTGAGAGGTTGATTAGTTGTTCAGTCATTATCTGGTCCTCAGAATTGTCATCTTCATTCTCTATGTCTGATGCTGGCCTGCGTTGTTTCCCCATTGTCACACTTGTATTGTGGGTTTTTCTACGTGTTGTAGTGGTATTCATTGTCTATATGATGTAGGCAGCACACTCCTCTGGCTCCTCCCTTTCTGGATGGGCTGACTTGCCTCTATGGGAGGGGAGTCCTCCGTGGATGAAGCCTCACACTGGGTCAAATCTTAGGCCCGAGCATGCAACAGAGAAGACAGTCCAGAGAGAAATGTTTGCTTCTGTGATATAGCGCCGTTCTTAGTGTGATTTTTCCTTCTTGTTGCAATGGAGTTCTTTCCTTAGAAAGAGTGCACGGCCGCGTAGCGAAGCGGAGCGGCCGTGCTCCTCTGAGCCTCTTTTTGCCCCACTCGCAAGAGTTTCACGCAAGAGGACAGTAGACAGACATAGACAGGTCACACTCACAGTCTTTCACAGCTGAGCCCCACTGGGCCGGTGTACTTTTGCGGATTTTCCCCGCCTGGTGTCACACACAGGGAGCCAGCTTTTGCAAAGGTTAGCCGGTTTTTATGCTCTGAAGTCCCTCCCTGAAAATGGCGTCTGGGCGAGCGAGGTTTCTGGAGGCTCTTTTTGCCCCACTCGCAAGAGTTCCACGCAAGAGGACAGTAGACAGACATAGACAGGTCACACTCACAGTCTTTCACAGCTGAGCCCCACTGGGCCAGTGTACTTTCGCGGATTTTCCCCGCCTGGTGTCACACACAGGGAGCCAGCTTTTGCAAAGGTTAGCCGGTTTTTATGCTCTGAAGTCCCTCCCTGAAAATGGCGTCTGGGCGAGCGAGGTTTCTGGAGGCTCTTTTTGCCCCACTCGCAAGAGTTTCACGCAAGAGGACAGTAGACAGACATAGACAGGTCACACTCACAGTCTTTCACAGCTGAGCCCCACTGGGCCGGTGTACTTTTGCGGATTTTCCCCGCCTGGTGTCACACACAGGGAGCCTGCTTTTGCAAAGGTTAGCCGGTTTTTATGCTCTGAAGTCCCTCCCTGAAAATGGCGTCTGGGCGAGCGAGGTTTCTGGAGGCTCTTTTTGCCCCACTCGCAAGAGTTTCACGCAAGAGGACAGTAGACAGACATAGACAGGTCACACTCACAGTCTTTCACAGCTGAGCCCCACTGGGCCAGTGTACTTTCGCGGATTTTCCCCGCCTGGTGTCACACACAGGGAGCCAGCTTTTGCAAAGGTTAGCCGGTTTTTATGCTCTGAAGTCCCTCCCTGAAAATGGCGTCTGGGCGAGCGAGGTTTCTGGAGGCTCTTTTTGCCCCACTCGCAAGAGTTTCACGCAAGAGGACAGTAGACAGACATAGACAGGTCACACTCACAGTCTTTCACAGCTGAGCCCCACTGGGCCAGTGTACTTTCGCGGATTTTCCCCGCCTGGTGTCACACACAGGGAGCCATCTTTTGCAAAGGTTAGCCGGTTTTTTATGCTCTGAAGTCCCTCCCTGAAAATGGCGTCTGGGCGAGCGAGGTTTCTGGAGGCTCTTTTTGCCCCACTCGCAAGAGTTTCACGCAAGAGGACAGTAGACAGACATAGACAGGTCACACTCACAGTCTTTCACAGCTGAGCCCCACTGGGCCAGTGTACTTTCGCGGATTTTCCCCGCCTGGTGTCACACACAGGGAGCCAGCTTTTGCAAAGGTTAGCCGGTTTTTATGCTCTGAAGTCCCTCCCTGAAAATGGCGTCTGGGCGAGCGAGGTTTCTGGAGGCTCTTTTTGCCCCACTCGCAAGAGTTTCACGCAAGAGGACAGTAGACAGACATAGACAGGTCACACTCACAGTCTTTCACAGCTGAGCCCCACTGGGCCGGTGTACTTTTGCGGATTTTCCCCGCCTGGTGTCACACACAGGGAGCCAGCTTTTGCAAAGGTTAGCCGGTTTTTATGCTCTGAAGTCCCTCCCTGAAAATGGCGTCTGGGCGAGCGAGGTTTCTGGAGGCTCTTTTTGCCCCACTCGCAAGAGTTCCACGCAAGAGGACAGTAGACAGACATAGACAGGTCACACTCACAGTCTTTCACAGCTGAGCCCCACTGGGCCAGTGTACTTTCGCGGATTTTCCCCGCCTGGTGTCACACACAGGGAGCCAGCTTTTGCAAAGGTTAGCCGGTTTTTATGCTCTGAAGTCCCTCCCTGAAAATGGCGTCTGGGCGAGCGAGGTTTCTGGAGGCTCTTTTTGCCCCACTCGCAAGAGTTTCACGCAAGAGGACAGTAGACAGACATAGACAGGTCACACTCACAGTCTTTCACAGCTGAGCCCCACTGGGCCAGTGTACTTTTGCGGATTTTCCCCGCCTGGTGTCACACACAGGGAGCCAGCTTTTGCAAAGGTTAGCCGGTTTTTATGCTCTGAAGTCCCTCCCTGAAAATGGCGTCTGGGCGAGCGAGGTTTCTGGAGGCTCTTTTTGCCCCACTCGCAAGAGTTTCACGCAAGAGGACAGTAGACAGACATAGACAGGTCACACTCACAGTCTTTCACAGCTGAGCCCCACTGGGCCGGTGTACTTTTGCGGATTTTCCCCGCCTGGTGTCACACACAGGGAGCCAGCTTTTGCAAAGGTTAGCCGGTTTTTATGCTCTGAAGTCCCTCCCTGAAAATGGCGTCTGGGCGAGCGAGGTTTCTGGAGGCTCTTTTTGCCCCACTCGCAAGAGTTTCACGCAAGAGGACAGTAGACAGACATAGACAGGTCACACTCACAGTCTTTCACAGCTGAGCCCCACTGGGCCGGTGTACTTTTGCGGATTTTCCCCGCCTGGTGTCACACACAGGGAGCCAGCTTTTGCAAAGGTTAGCCGGTTTTTATGCTCTGAAGTCCCTCCCTGAAAATGGCGTCTGGGCGAGCGAGGTTTCTGGAGGCTCTTTTTGCCCCACTCGCAAGAGTTTCACGCAAGAGGACAGTAGACAGACATAGACAGGTCACACTCACAGTCTTTCACAGCTAAGCCCCACTGGGCCGGTGTACTTTTGCGGATTTTCCCCGCCTGGTGTCACACACAGGGAGCCAGCTTTTGCAAAGGTTAGCCGGTTTTTATGCTCTGAAGTCCCTCCCTGAAAATGGCGTCTGGGCGAGCGAGGTTTCTGGAGGCTCTTTTTGCCCCACTCGCAAGAGTTTCACGCAAGAGGACAGTAGACAGACATAGACAGGTCACACTCACAGTCTTTCACAGCTGAGCCCCACTGGGCCAGTGTACTTTCGCGGATTTTCCCCGCCTGGTGTCACACACAGGGAGCCAGCTTTTGCAAAGGTTAGCCGGTTTTTATGCTCTGAAGTCCCTCCCTGAAAATGGCGTCTGGGCGAGCGAGGTTTCTGGAGGCTCTTTTTGCCCCACTCGCAAGAGTTTCACGCAAGAGGACAGTAGACAGACATAGACAGGTCACACTCACAGTCTTTCACAGCTGAGCCCCACTGGGCCGGTGTACTTTCGCGGATTTTCCCCGCCTGGTGTCACACACAGGGAGCCAGCTTTTGCCGCGTTTATATTCCTTATCAGATTTGACCAAACTCTCTGTAACTAGTGGAAGCCTAGATCCTTGACTGAATTCAGGGATCAAGCAGAGACAGAAAAATTTCACCCTTGATTTGTTGCTTGCTTTTTCCTACCCAGCCACATCTGACCTGATTCTGAAAGTGTTTTCAGACACTTGGACAGGAATCTTTCTATTGTTTGGCCTCCCAGAACCTGATCAACGGTGCCAGTGGTGTTTTATCTACACAAAGGTGGTGGAAAGAAAAATTCCATTTTACAGATGGAGGAGCAGAGGTGAGAAATGGGGTAGGGGTGATAATGGGTAATGTGCTATTTGACTTCCTAAAATTCAATTAGCTCTCTTCCAGGAAGGTCACCTGTCTCCAAATCCTTCCTTTTTCTCCATTCCCCTCGAGTATTTTCAAGAATAAATGAAAGGCCAGTGAGAGTGAAAGGAAGGCGAAAGAGAATGATCTTAGACATTTGCCATTGAGGAGGCAGAAGAAAACTTGAACTGGGTTAAAGAAAAGGACTCTGAGTCTTATCACAAAGACTGGATCCCATTGCTTTTGAAACTACACAGCAGAAAGAGATTCTCGGATAGCAGCAAGAACTGCCTGGGAGGGAACCCGAAGGCTATACTGTTGCCGTTTGCAGGGTACAACTGCAGCCTGCTGGAGGCTGGCATCGGCCTGCTTTGTGCTTAAACCGCTTATTAAAGTCTAGACGCAACATAAAAGCACATAAATTGGTTCCAGTCATCTCTAGTAAAAACTTCAGCTGGAGCTGGGAAGTGATTGGAGCATCTCTTGGTGTAATTAAAATTGACTCTTAAAGTTTCTTTAGCTTAATTGGTAACACTTTCTTTGGAAGTTGGTGAAAGCGTCTTGCTGGGAAGGTTAAATGCATTTCTGTGTATAAGATCAGAATTCAAATATAGTTTTATGGATGCATTTACAGTTATGTTCCACCCGGGTGGTCTATTTCCCCCCCTTGTATCTTTTCTATTTAAGATTTATGCTGTCATTCACCACAGTCTAAATGTGTTTTGATAAAAAGAAAAAAAATGAACCGTTGATGACGCATTTCAAACAGTTGGTAATATTTTTAAGCTCTCAGTAAATTGAACAGCATTTTGGCTTAACCTAACCCAAGCTTCATCTTTCCTTCACTCTCCCCCCCCCCCACTTTTTTATTATCCAGAAATAGAAAATAATTGACCAAAGGTAGAAATCTGGACATTTTCTAAATGCTCATGTCTTTACCATGCCCAAACCCTTTGACCCTATTATCTGACAGTTGACGTGTTAATATATGTAGATGTATTTAGATGCATGCTCAATGTTGTCTTCCTTGGGTTTGCTTCTAGAAGATTCTATCAGTGTGATGAGTTCTGATAGTCTAAATGCCTTATGCAATTAAGTTTTAGAGAGTGGCATCAGATGAATCTTCCGGTTACCTTTCAATGTCCTTATTCATATTTGAGCAAGACTTTCTTGATTTGTAGGTTGTTTTTTTTATTGCCATAGTTCTTAGGGCTCTGATTTGAATCTTGTCCATTTCTACTCATCCTGATGCAATACAAGGCCAAACATCTTTACATGAGCCCCAACATTATTTCTTAATGTACATATAGGGGGGGAGGTAGAGGTTTGCAAGCAAAATTATAAGGATGGAAATAAAAATAAATACCACTTTTTTTTTTACTGAGATATGAATGCAGCAAATGTTTAACAGTGTTTGATGCCTGTCTGTCAGCAGATATGTTTGTATATGACTTCAGTCTCTACTAAGTAGATGCAATTATTAATAATCTGTTTTTAAGGTTATAAAAGTTGATTTTCCTTGTTAGATTTGTATCTGTAGAACATAAAAAATGTTGTGATGTTTTTGCATTGTTGCTTAAAGACAATGTCTGCTAATAATTTAGTGTTATTTTGTCAGTTTTATAGGCATTAATAGATATAATTTAATCAAATTGCATATGTATTTTTATTTTATATTATCTTAAATAGACATACTATTATAATTATTTAACAAATATTGTTTAAACATTTGACAAAAATTAGACAACCTAGTAAATTAACAAGCTATACTTTGTATGAACATCTTAGTAGAAGATAATGTTCTCTAGCTTCTGCTATTATAGTAGTATAGATGTGCATGATAATCATAAATCTAGAAATTTTAAAATGTTTCCAGGAATATTTATTTTTTTATTTAAAGAAAGTGATCACATATTGACATACTTGATAATAATACATTTGTTTCCAGATAAGTGAAAGCAAAGATATTGAAAAAAATGGAACTAATAAATAAACAAAATAATAAATTAAAATAACATTTGGCAGAGCAAAATAAGATGGAAGACAAAAGAAAAAAGAAAAAAAAGGTGCTCGCTTTGGCAGCACATACTAGAATTGGAACGATACAGAGAAGATTAGCATGGTTCTGTGCAAGGATGATACGCAAATTCGTGAAGTGTTCCATATTTTTTTAAAAAAGAAAAAGTATAGTAGCAAGCACATTTGTGAAATTTATTGTATCACCAATGAAATCATTAATACAATGGCAGAAGGTTTAGTAAGCTCTTATTATACATCCAGTCTCTCAAGTTGTTTTCCTTTAGGAATGACAGCATCAAACAAATGAAATTGTCCAGAAATTCAAAGCTATGATACTATGAATTTTAGGGAAATACACTCAGCTGCAGGGACTCCTAGAAAAAGGCCAGGTTAAAACATAGTGACTGCATTTGTGGACATGGTTATAGCTTCCAGGTTTTCCAGGAAGAAGGAAGATATGGGGAGGGTGCTCACACTAGCTTCAATAAAAGTCCTGTTAACCTGTTGATATCAACCAACAACTGGCATTCCTGAAGTATTTCAGATCAGCATCCCTGCAAGGAATAATAGAGGGTCAGTGATGAGGCAGGACTATTGGAAAAAGAGTGATTCTAGGCAATGGAAACAGCAAGCATGCTTTGGCAGGGAGGGGGCTTGGTCCATCCTCTCCTCCTAAAATGGCCATCTTCGTGCTGCATGGGCCAGGGTAGCCATAGTCTTTTATGGTTGGTTTACATCTCCTTCAAGAAAAGAATGAGTCTATGGAGTTAAGGCCAGATTCAAATATTCAGGAATATTTCTTTACTATAAATTTTCCAAATTGAAAATATGTGATCAAACTAAGTGTGTCTTTTAGGGATCTCTATTGTCAGATGGGTGTTCAGAATAGTGTGTTAACTTATTAGCTCTTCCACTTGGTTATGTTTCTTTTTTGATAGAAAAAGGGCATGTTTGGAGCCAGAGTGATAGCACATGTCTTGCATGTGGCCATCATTGGTTTGATCACCAGTATCCCATATGGTCCTCAAGTCGGCCAGGAGTGATTTCTGAGTGCAGAGCCATGAATAAACCCTGAGTGTTGCTGGGTGTGGCCCAGAAACAATTAAAAAAGGGCATGTTTAATTCGAACATTATTGACTAGACTGTCCAATTCTCTTTTTCTTAACAAATCTGTCTCAAGTGAATAATCTGTTATCATCCTTTGCTCATATAGCTCTGCATTCTTTGTGCATTAACAAATATTGGCCAGAGGCCAGAGTAATAGTATAGCAGCTAGGTTGTTTGCCTTGCATGGGGCTAGCCCTGGTTTGATCCCTGACATCCCATCTAGTTCCATAAACAGTGCCAGGAATGAATAATGAGTGCAGAGCCAGAAGTAAGCCCTGAGCATTGCCAGGATTAGCCCCTAAAATAAGAAAAAGAAAATTTAGCCAGTGTAACATTATATGTGCTATGAATATTAATGCATGGGTTTTTGTTTGTATTCTTTGAAACTTTTGGCAGAGCAAAATTTTTGACTTGTGGGCAATTGGAGTTAGGTTATATAAACATATATATCATTTTCACGTATCTTGTAGCTACTCTGGGCATTTTGGAAGCCTAGTATCAGAAGGTATCTCTGCTTTCCAGGGAGATGACTATGCTACCCAGCTCAAATAAAAGTAATGAAATTGTAGATTTCAGAGGTCAGGCCAAGTGGTCTTGACATCACTTTTTTTCATTTGGAAATCCTATTTCTTTAATAGACAAGTCATACCTAATCTTTTCATCTTCTTTCCTGGTCTTCTTCCATTACTACTTCCTGCTTAACAATAGCCCTGAAGTTGCAGACATGTTGAGAGATTTCTCAGGATCTTGAGGAGAATTTCTGGAGGAAGTTCTTAAGTGAGTTTTAATACCCTTCATTTCAATCATGTCCCAGTGTCCCTACATCCTATCCTATCCCCAATAGCCCTATAATGATATGATTTATATTAAAGACCAGTTCTCAGCTTACATTGCCCTTACTTGCTGTTTATTTACTTTATATACAACATACAAAGGAGATTATTCTGTATTGAACCTTCTTATTCTGACTATCTTCACTCAGTATAATACTCTCCAGAGCCATCTACATTGCTGCAAATTGCATGATCTTGCCCTTACTTATAGTTGAATAGTATTTCATTATGTAGACACATTGCAGTTTCTCTATATAGTCACCTGTTCTTGGACACTTAGGCTGTTTCCAGCCTAAATTATATTATAAACAGTGATTGCAACACTATGGGCTTTTGGAGTTAGGTGATATAAACATATATATCATTTTTACTTTTCTTGTAGCTACTCTGGCATTTTGGAAGCATAGCATCAGGAGGTGACAATATCTCTGCTTTCCAGGGAACAGTGGTTCTGCTGAAAATTAGAGTGTGAATCAAGAATTTGTGTGATGGTAATTTGTTTGGAAAACTAATATAAGAGAGCTAAAGCAGAGACTGAGGAAAAAAGAAAAAGCTGGGAGGGAAAGCAAATATTAGGACTCAGAATTGAATTCATTTTCTCTGTGGATAATGAGGCCCAGTTTAGACCCAACAGATATCAAGTGGAACTATCTTCTGACAACAAAAGAATGTTTATAAACTAGTTCCCATTTCTCATTGCCAAAACCCCATGATTCTTAATTATTTACATTTTCAGGTTTGAGCCTGTATCAGATCAACTGATTGCCTTCTTCTAGCATCCTTTAAATTGTAAATATAGGTGATGGGGTGATAGCACAGCAGTAGGATGTTTGCCTTGCATGCAGTCAACCTGGTATGGACCTGGGTTTGATCCCAAGCATCCCATATGGTTCCACATATGGTTTTATATATGGAATCATCTGAGTTCCACAGCTCCTGGAGCATGGCCACATATGTGGCTACAACACATCTCTAAATTTCACAGTATTGACAGTCCAGTAAGTGCACAAAAAATTAGTTGGGAAAGTTGATAATAGCTCACTAAACAGAATGGGTGAAAACAAAAACACCAAAGGCTTAAGTAGCACCTAACAGTTCATTACTTTCTAAGATAATGACTTCAGTAACACCATTGTGATATATATTACAATAAACAATATAAATTGTGTTATGCCTGCTGAGAAGGCAGGATTGAGGAGTGGGTAGAAAACTGAGGAAATTGGTTGAGGTAAATTAACACTGTTGGTAAAATTGATGTTAGAATACTGAATACCTGTAACAATTGTATTTGAACAATTTTTAAATCACAATGTTTAAATAAAGTTTAAAACATTAACAAAGAAAATGGTGAGGTGAGAGATTTCAGGTAAAGCTCAAGAGGTCTCAGATACAAAATATTATAACTTCTGATGTAACTTCCCTTGTTAATTTGATTGATTTGATATCTGGTTAGATATAGTATCTTTTTATTCTGAATTTTTTTATTCATAACCACCATTTGAACAATAATTTTTTTCAGTGCGTTATTTGGTCACTGATCTTATTTCAACATCTATGTCCTCTTGACCTAGACAATTGTCCAAAATTGTTTCTCTAACTTATGGGCATGTGACAATGTAAAAGTCAGACACCCAATATTCTCTGGTACTAATGGAGAAAGACACTTATCTTTTCTCCTGGAGGGCTATTTGGACTGTAGTTTCATGGATACAATTCAGACTCTCAGAAAGAAAACAAATACTCTGGAAAGCTGGGACAAGACCCAAGGAGAAACCAGGTCTGATTGGATTAACTGTTGATTTCAACTACTTTTGGAATCCTTCAGTTTCATTGACCAGTTAAATACCTGTTTGAGCTAAAACCAATTTGATTTTGATTTTTATCATTTGTCTCCAAAGAACAATATATACTCAATTTATTTCTATGTAAGGTTAAATGTAAGTTGTTACTATATCAAATTATTTATTTATTTATTTGAGTAATGTCTTGTCCTTGCTTATTACTATATAAAGTTCAGCTTCCAGTTAATGAAAGGACAATTATATAAATTAAAATACAAGTCTATTGTAGCTCCCTGGAATGCTGGAATATTTTCAGCTAGGTATGTATTTGAATGACAGCTCAAAGGTACAGAGGTAATTGTTTTTTGTTGTTTTCTGTTTGTTTGTTTTTTGGGGGGCCACACCGGGTGACACTCCTGGCTTTGCACTCAGAAATCGCTCCTGGCTTGGGGGACCATATGAGACACTGGGTGATCAAACCGAGGTCCGTTCTAGGTCTGCCATGTGCAAACATCCTACCGCTGTGCCACCACTCCGGCCCCTTTCGGTTTGTTTTGGTTTTTGTTGGGGGCCACACCAGGCTGTGCTCAGGGGTTACTCCTGGTTCTGCATTCAGAAGTTGCTCCTGGCAGGCTCGGGGACCATATGGGATGCCAGAATTTGAACCATCATTGGTCTTGGATAGGCTTCGTGCAAGCCCTACCACTGTGCTATTTCTCTTGCCCAGGTAATTGTTTTTTTAGAAGGAACACACAGCTATATAAACCAACCTATGCATTCAGGATTTATTCATGCAGGATCAGAGGACTATAAGGTGTGCCAGCAATCGATCCCATGTTGGCCACATGCAAAGTAAATTTCCTACCTGCTGTAGGGACTCCAGCCTCCAGAGGAAAATTATTTTTTTTTTATTTTAAAAATAACTCAAGATGTGGGAGAAACTCAAGACCTAGGAACATTGTGGGAAACTGGGTGGAACAGGAATACATTTTACTGAAAATTTATAATGCTGCTGCCATTTAAGTATATAGAAAAGTAATTAAGACAAATTGTAATTTTTATTTATTGATTTATTAGTTATCTGTTGTCAGTGTTGTAGAGTATAAAAAGTGTCTACAAATATATACTTATCCATGAGAAATATATGACAACAAACATTTTTGTTAAAAAGTTTGTGGTTTGGCTGTAGGATTCTGTATTCTGAGTTCAGAGTGGTAGAGATTATGTCTGTGCCTGTTATCAGTTTCCATTTGGTCTGGACCTTGGCTAGCATCCCTCACATTTCTAAGATCTCAACTTAGAGAAATGTGGTCTGTTTTACATGCTCCTCCCAGTAATTATCCATTAAGGATTGCTAGCATGTAAAACAGAAGCTAGAGAAAGAACACATGCAGGCATATCTTTGCAGATTTAGGTCTCCAAAACAAATCACATGGATAAATTCAGGAACAAGAGATAGGTACTAGAATAATATATAGCCAAGGGAAGATATCCAGGCTAAGAGAGAATTAAGGCCATTTTTTTAAAATCTGTATATCACACTGGGTTGGCTTATCATCTATAAAAAAACACTCACATAGATGCATGATTGGAGAAAGTAGACTGTTTATTCCTAGGATACTTAATAACTAAAGCTCTTTACAGGTCAGTCTTGATCAATTCAGCTTTCTAAGTAATTAGGACTTTTCTTTTTTTCCATAGAAGGAAACATATTATGTTTTTTTGTTATATGAAAAAATGGCTTTTGGACTTAAAGTATCTTTACTCTTTTATTTAACCTCAATTTCCTAAACTGGCATCTAATCATTTATTGACAGTACTAGGTCTGTGCCTGTAATTTCCACTGTCCTCCTCAAAAATACAAAAACAATTCGGCCGGAGAGATAGCACAGTGGCGTTTGCCTTGCAAGCAGCTGATCCAGGACCAAATGTGGTTAGTTCGAATCCTGGTGTCCCATATGGTCCCCCGTGCCTGCCAGGGGCTATTTCTGAGCAGACAGCCAGGAGTAACCCCTGAGCACCACTGGGTGTGGCCCAAAAAAATAAAAATAAAAAAAATTACAAAAACAACAAAATTAAAACAGCTAGGTCTATACTATGTTATTCATTTATATTTTATGTAGATTTTTTTTTAAAAGAATGGATTGTTTTGGGTAAGAGCAGAACAAAAATTATTGCAATTAAAGGACATAATTTTACTTTGGTTTTTTTGATTTGTGCTGTATTGGTTTTTGCAATTTCTGGAAGTTCTACTTCAACAAAACTCCCCGTTTTCTTTTTCCTTTGCTTTCTGTTCTTTAGATAATCTCAACTCCAAAGTATAGTTGGGAAAAATATTGGGTAGGGATCCGAGGTGGCTACCATATTATTCTTTAGCTGCAGAGCTCTGAACAAGATAGTCTGGATTCAAAAACAGATTTTACTACAAATTGTTGGGTGGCTGAGGCAGGTTATTAAAAAAAAATTCCTTAACTGAATTTCTGTAAACTAGGAGTGGTGACTTGATGTTGTCATAAGGGCTAAATCCAAAGATGCACGTGAAGCCCTTTGTGCCTGATTTTTAAAAAGTACCAAGTTCTCAATAAATGAGACATTTTTTACTTAATATTACAAAGTTATATCCTATTCACTAAAATCAACAATATTCTCAATCATTAATCCTGGAGATCCTTGCTCAGACTGGTGATGGCAGCCCAGAAACAATTGAAAAGATGATGTATAGCCTAGAAATGGACCAGCATGAAGCACACTACAGGGGGAGTGCATAGTAATAGATACTTTCCTGCAAGAATTGATGTGCCTGTTCCTATCAATGTCTAGCTACTCATCTTCCATCTTAAACCCTATTAACTTGCCTCTGACTCACATAACCATTCAAAGAAATCTCCCTCTCCCGTAGGATATTGTAGATATCAAAATGAAGAACATGTGTGTGAAACTTGGTCACAAGTTTCTCAGGAGTAAGCATTTCTGAAAGTTTCTTATAATATGCTAGTGTGAATGGGCTGGAATGATAGCACAGTAAGTAGGGTTCTTGCCTTGCACACAATGACCTAATTTGACCCTTGAAACCCCATATGTTGCACTGAGCCCACCAGAAGTGGTCCATGAGTACAATCAGGAGCAAATCACAAGAACAGTCAGGTGTGCCCCGCCCCCCAAACAAAACAAAACAAAGATGGTAGTGCGCCTAGGGAGAAAGCAGTTAAGTCAATCTATTCCAGGAACTACTATGCAAGATTTCTGGTTTATTATACTTTTATTATATTTTTTATTTTTGTTATTTATTGATTAAGCTTGAAAGCACTTTGATTTCTCAATAAAAACAAGTCTCTGATAAATAGGCTAAAGATTTTACATCTGGTAACTAGAAGTATTGCAAAATATTATTAGAGTTATAGGCTTATTAAAAAAGCTATGGACTTCGAATGCCCTTCTAAAAGGGCTTCTAAAAGTGTAACAAAACTAACCCTACCTTATATAGATTGTGTTTATTTTCTTTTTTAATTGCTTTATATACACAGCGGTTATAAAATTGTTCATTGTTGGGTTTCAGTCATACAATGTATACCATCCTTCACCAGTGCACCTTTCCCCAAACCAAAGTTTCCTGTTTCCTTCACACCCATCCCTGCTTTGCTCTAAAACAGGCAAATTGATTATATCTCTCTCTTTCACACACTCTCTTTCCTTTATGACACTTGCTATTTGCACTATTGTTAACAGAGGGAGGCTTTGTCTATTAGTTTCTCAACTTTAAGCCCTGAGTTTTTGTCCAGAGAGAAGAGTTCCATCTATCATTGTCCTAGTTGTAGATCCTTCTCCACTCCAGTTACACTCACCACGTTTTGTTGTGAGCTTTCTACCCTCAGCTGGACCTCCTGACTGGTGTCTCTATTAATAGACTCTGAATTTCATTACCATATTATTTTTTTTTATATCCCTCAGATGAATGAGATTATTCTATGTCTGTCCCTTTCCCTCTGGCTCATTTTACTCAGCATGTCCATCCACGTATAAGCAAATTTCATGACTTAATTTTTTTCCTAACAGCTGCATAGCATTCCATTGTGTAGGTGTACCACAGTTTCTTTTAGCTACTCACCTGATGTCTGGCACCTGGGTTATTTCCAGTTTCTGATTATTGTAAATAGTGTTGTGCTGAACATAGGAGTGCGGAGGCATTTTTGTATTGTGTGTTTGTGTTACTGGGGTATATATCAAGGAGTGGTATTTCTGGGTCATTTGGAACCCCAATTTCTAGTTTTTTGAGATACTGTTTTCCAAAAAGGCTGTGCCAATCAGCATTCCCACCAGCAGTGAATGAGAGTTCCTTTCTCCTTTTCTCCTTACATCCACACTAGCACTGATTGTTCTTTTTGTTGTTGTTTTGTGATGTGTGTTAGTCTTTGTGGTGTGAAATGATATCTGTTGTTGTTTTGATTTGCATCTCCCTGATGATTAGTGATGAGGAACATTTTTTTATGCACCTTTTGGCCATCTGTATTTCTTCTTTGAGGAAATGTTTGCTCATTGCTTCTCATTTTTGATAGGGTTAGATTAAATTTTTTATAAACTTCAAACAGTGCCTTGTGTATCTTAAATATTAACCTTTTATTTGATGGGTATTGGATAATAAGCTTCCCCCATTCTATGGGTAAACTTTGTTTTCTACTCACTATTTTCTTTGAAGTTCAGAAGCGTCTCAATTTAAGGTAGTCACATTTTTTATCTTTGCTTCCACATGCTTGGCCAGTGGTATTTATCCTTAAAGATGCCTTTAGCATCAATGCCATGGAATTTTCTACCTATGTTTTCTCTATGTAACTTATGGTTTCATGTTTGATATTAAGGTCTTTAATCCATTTCTATTTGACCTTTGTGCAGGATGTTAAAGAGAGGTCTGAGTTATTATTATTATTTTTTGGCATGTAGTTGGCCTATTTTCCCAACACAATTTGTTGAAGAACTTCTCATTGTCCAACTTTGGATTACTTTCTCCTTTAACAAGAATTAATTGTACATAAACCTGTGGATCCATCTCCGGTTGTTCAAGTCTATTTCTTCGATATAAGGGTCTCACTTTATTCTAATACCATGCTGTTTTAATGAGTACTGTTTACAGTACAGTTTAAAGTTGGGGAAATTGATTCCTTCCATCTGTTTTTTTGGCCAAAGATTGCTTTAGATATTCATGGACATTTATTGCTCCATATGAGTTTTTGGAACATCAAATCCACTTCTTTAAAAAAATGTCATGGATATTCTCATAGGAATCTCATTAAAGCTGTACAATGTGTCAGGAAGTATTGATATTTTAATAATGTTATTCCTCCAATCCATGATCAGGGTATGTATATATATACTTATATATATATATCCCCATTTCCTTGTGTTCTCTTTTTATTTCTTAAAGCAGTGTTTTATAGTTTAATTTATATTGCTCTTTCACCTCCTTGATTTTCTGAGGTATAATTATAAATGAGATTGTTTTTAAACATCTTTTTTATTTCTTATTATTTGAGTAAGAAGAGACATGGATTTTTACGTAATAAATTTGTAGCTTGCCTCTTTACAAGTCTATTGTTTCTAGAAGCATTTTTTGGGTAGTCTTTAGGATTTTCTAGATATAGTATCATGTCATCTGCAAATAATGAGGGCTTAACTTCTTTCTTTCCTATGTGGCTGCCCTAGATGTTTTTCTGTTGCCTAATTGTTATGGCAAGTGCTCCAAGTACTTATTAAACAAAATTGGCAAGAGGAGGCACCTTGCTGTGTTCCAGATCTTAATGGCAAGGCTTTCAGTTTTCCCCCATTAAATATAATCTTTGCAATGGGTTTGTGATAAGTAGCTTTTACAATATTGAGGAAAGTTCCTTCAATTCCATCTTATTGAGTTTTTATCATGAATGGATGCTGGATCTTCGCAAATGCTTTCTGTGCATCTATTGATACAATATTTTTTGTTTTTTATTTTATTGGTATGGTATATTATATTGATTGACTTGTATATTTAAATCATCCTTATATCCCTGAAATGAATCCTGATTGGTCATGGTGTATAGGCTTATTGATGAGTTGGTGGATTTTTTTCTAGTTGAGAATTTTTGCACCTGTGTTCATCAAGAATATGTGCCCATAATTCTCTCTTTTTCTGTTTTTGGTACTAGGGTGATGTACCCTCATAGATGCTATTTGAAGTGTTTCTATTTTTTTCAATTTCCTTGAAGAGCTTGATGAGGATTGACAGTAGATACTCTTTAAAGGTTTGAAGCAATTCATAGTAAGTCAATCAGGACCTGAACTTTTTTTAGAGAATCCTTTAGATTACCCTTTAAATTTTCTCAATAGTGATAGGTCTGTTTAGGATTCCAGATCATCTCTGTTCAAACTTGGAAGGTTGTAGGAATTCTAAATTTTATCCATTTCTTCCAGGTTCTCATGTTTTGTGGCATAGAGATTATCACAGTACAGCCTTGTCTTGTACTAGAATTTAGAGGAAAGGCTTTTAGTTTTTCTCCATTGAGGATAATATTTGCCATTGGCTTGTGGTAGATGGCTTTAACTAGTTTGAGAAAGGTTCCTTCCATTCCCATCAATGGCCAAAAGGCACATGAAAAAATGCTCCTCATCACTGATCATCAGGGAGATGCAAACCAAAACAACAATGAGATATCATCTCACACCACAGAGATTGACACACATCACAAAGAATGAGAACAATCAGGGCTGGTGGGGATGTGGACAGAAAGGAACTCTTACCCACTGCTGGTGGGAATGCCGCCTAGTACAGCCTCTATGGAAAGTGATATGGAGATTCCTTCAAAATCTGGAAATTGAGCTCCCATTCGACCCAGCTATTCCACTCCTAGGGATAAACCCTAGGAACACAAGAATACAGTACAAAAACCCCTTCCTCATATCTATATTTATTGCAGCACTATTCACAAAAGCCAGGCTCTGGAAACAATCAAGATGCCCTTCAACAGACAAATGGGTAAAGAAACTGTGGTACATATACACAGTGGAATATTATGCAGTCATCAGGAGAGATGAAATCATGAAATTTTCCTATACATGGATGTACATGGAGTCTATCTTGCTGAGTGAAATAAGTCAGAGGAAGAGAGACGCAGAATAGTCTCACTCATCTATAGGTTTTAAGAAAAATAAAAGTCATCTTTGCAACAATCCTCAGAGACAATGAGAGGAGGTATGGAAGTTCCAGCTCACTTCATGAAGCTCACCACAAAGAGTGGTGAGTGCAGTTATAGAAACAACTGCACAGAGAACTACTATAATCATGTGAATGAATGAGGGAACTGGAAAGCCTGTCTAGAGTACAGGTAGGGGTGGAGGGATGGAGAGAGATTTGGGACATTGGTGGTGGGAATGTTTCACTGGTGAAGGAGGGTGTTTTTTACATGACTGAAACCTAATCATAATCATATTTGTAATCAAGATGTTTAAATAAAGAAAAAAATGCAAAAAAAGAAATAACCAAAATAAAAAGAAGAAAAAGAGATTATCACAGTAGTCTCTAGTTACCTTTTTGAATTACTGTAGTGTCTGTAGTATACCTCTCTTCAATTTCTAATTTTTTATTGTTTCTCTCTCTGCTTATTAAAATTTTCTCTCTTCATTTCTTTGTGAATCTTGCTAATGATGAATCAGTCATTTTTTCAAGAATGAGATCTTGATTTTATTGATATTTTGTATTGTTTTGGGGGTCTCCACGTCATTAAATTTTGCTCTAAGTTTTATTATATCCTTCCCCCTGCTTACTTTCAGATTTTTTGTTGGTCATATTACATTTTACATAGCTGTGCCATTAAGTTATTTATGGATTCCTTTTCATTCTGTATGTTGAATGCTTGTAAAGATACAAATTTCCCTCTTGAATTTTCCCTCTTTTACTGTGTCCCACAGATTCTGATAATATGTGTCTTTGTTCTCATATATTTCCAGGAGTCTTTTGCTTTCCTCTTTGATTTATCTTTGACCCACAGTTCTGCAGTGAACTGTTTAATTTCCAGGTTTTAATGTTTTTTCTTCGTGTCTATTTCTAACCCATCTTTATTTTCAATGATTTGTAGTCTGTAAAGAAAGCAAAACGAATTTCTAAACTCTTGAATATCATGGAGTTATATTTTATGGCCCATCATGTAGTCTATCTTGGAGATATGCTATGTGCATCTGGTGATGAAGAACTCTCTATCTCTCTACTAAGACTCTTTCTTCTATTTCTTCTTTCAGAGCCAGTAAATCTTTGCTAAATTTTAGCATGGTTGATCTATCAAAAGTGACAAGCAGTGTTGAAGTCTCCCACTGTTATTGTGGTGCTACTGATATCTTCCTTCAAGTTTGTCAGCAGTTGTTTTAAGTATTTTAGTGGTGTATAAATGTTAGAAATGTAATTATTTTTTGGTGTACACATTCCTTGATTAGAAATACCCATCCCTGTCTCTTTTAATCTTTTTAGGCCTAACATCTGTGTCATTTGATATTAATATGGCCTTCCCTGTCTTTTCAAACAAATGTTTATTTGAATGACTGTTCTCCAGCCTTTGACATCAGTCTATGTTTGCTTTGATTATTTAGTTGTGTTCCTCATAGGTAGAAAAATATTGGATTTAACTTATTGATCCATTTTTTCACACTGTGTCCTTTAATTGGTGCTCTTAGTCCATAGACATTGATAGAGATAATCGCCATGTGTCATTTTTTGGTAGGAGTATGGTGAGTTGTTGAGTCTGCCTTGCCCTAAAGTAGACCTGTCAGCAATTCTTTTAAGGTTGATTTTGAGTCTGTAAAATTTCTGAGCTGTTGTTTATCCATAAAGCTGTATATGTGTATCCTTTGTTCAAATCTGAAAGTAAGTATGGCCAGTGCCATTAGGCCTTGAGAGTTGATTGTGATGTCTGCTATAAATCTTTTTTTTTGGGGGGGTGGGTCACACCAGTGGCGCTCAGGGGTTCCTCCTGGCTCTCTATTCAGAAGTCACTACTGGCAGGCATGGGGACCATCTGGGGTGCCTGGATTTGAGCCACTGTTGGTCCTGGTTCGGCCGCTTACAAGGCATGTACCCTACCACTGCACTATCTCTCCGGCCCCAAATCTGCTGTAAATCTTAAGGATACATCTTAGTATATAATTTCCCTTTTCAATCTTTCTGCTTTGAATATTCTATCGCCATCTGTAGTACTCATCATTGTGACTATGATGTGTCTTGGGGTGCTTTTTTTTTGGATTTGATTGTTACTCTTTAGCAATCTAGGATGTGGTTGTGTGTACTCTTTAACTCTGGAAACTTCTCTGCAATGATGTTATTGACTGTTTATCTTTCATGGGGGTATTCTTTCTTGGTCTCTGGGGCTACCATGATTCTTATGTTATTTTTATTGAGTTTATCCCAGATTTGTATTTTCATCTCTTCACATTCTTTGGTGATATTTTCCATCATAGTCATTTATTTTAATTCTCTTTTCCAATATAGTGTTGTTATGCAGCTCATCTTCCAGATCACTGATTCTGTCCTCAGCAGTTATTATTCGGCTGGTAAGACCTTCCAGTGAGTCTTTCATTTTACCTATCATGTTTTCAGTCCTGGTAGTTCAGTATGAAATTTTCTCATTTTTTATTTCATATTTTCCTGAGTCTTGGTTTGGTTCATTTAGTTCATTCCATGCTTTCTTTGAGCTATTTGAGCATCCTCCATATTAAATTTTTATCTGAGAGATTATGTAGTGGCTGGTATTTGTTGGGTTATCAGAGCCACCATATTCATTCTCTAAGCATGGTGGAAGTCTTGTTTCCCATTATCATGATTGCTGTGTCGTGTTTTTTACATGCCATGCCAGGGTTCATTGACTAGGAGAATTGCCAGTCAAATAGTAAAGTATAGCAGTAATACTCCTCTGGCTATGTCTTTCAATGCACGGCCAGCTCACTCAGCTGGCAACAGTGCCCTTGGTGGTGGCATGAGACTGAGACTTTTCCCTGGTCTTCAATCCTCAGTGCAGGGCCAGCTCACCTGGCCAGCAGCAGTATCCCCGCTTCCATTGGAGAACATTGTTTACTTTTTAGGAACTTTTCACATGTGAATTGAAAGCTATTGCAGTAGAGTGAAGAGTCACAAATTATGACTTGAATAACTTGAGTTGAATTTTTCTGGCATTATTAATTAATTACTATGACTTTGACCATGTTTAAGTTCTCTAAATGTTATCTACTTTCAGTGAAGAATTCCAATGTGAAGCTTAAAGTGGTATCACTAAGCCCTTTCCCCATTTTGTAGATTAAAAAATTAAGGCATCTATTCACAGCTAGAAAAGTGAGTGACCATTTTCACACATAAGCTTGGTGGGTTCATTATAGTCAGGTCTTATTAATGGCTTAGGTCTTTGTACCAGAGTTTATACCTTCCATGGCAAAATTTAAGATCTATAATTACAACTGAAAGGCCTGGGAATGAAGAAATCAGATCTTTATGCAGATTTAACAGGCTAGTCCTCTTCTGCACTTCTGTTTCTCTGCCTGCTTTGGTCTTAGACCAGAAGAGTGATAGGTTATTATGGATCCCCTGTTACAGGTGTAGTATAGTAACGATAAGAGTCTAGACACAGTTTTTTCTTTATTTTATTGGTATGTGTATTTCTGGGATTCTGGATTTTATCAGCACAGGATAAAAGGAACAGAAGAGAATGCCCCAATGTCTTTAAATTGTGCTTCATTTATTGAAACAAAAGCAAATGTTATTTCCCTGTATTCCTCTCACTAAACTTTGTCTACCAACTGAGCTCTGGCCAATACAACATGGGTAGAAACATTGCATGTTCTTTTCAGAACCCTGGAAGTTTACAAGTGCCTCACACATTACTGCTTCTACCTTGGCATCTGTATTTGAAGATAGAGAGGCTAAAGAAAGTATCCACCTAGATCACAGAGTTAAGGCTTGATGAAGATCTACTTTGTTATAAATAAACTGTAGTGAATAGTTACATAGCAAGAAAAAACTGCTGGTGTGTAAAACCTTCTTGAGTTTTTATTTTTATTTTATTTCTTTTTCTTCTTGAGTTTTTAAATTAAAAATATGGTGGAGGGCACACCAGCAATGTTCAGAACTACCTTCTGCCTGTAAATCACTCTGGAGGGTCTAGGTGATTATATGGGGTGCTGAGGATAGATCCTAGTTCTGTCACCTGCAAGGTAAGTCACTCTGGTCCCAAGCCTTTGAAATTTTTAAGTTTGCTTTCTTTATTATCTTAACTAACTTTGGAAGAATTAGAAAGTATCTGTGGTTTTGTAGGGTGGTGCCTCTCAAATTCAGAATTTTCTGTTGGATCAGTTGAAACCATGTTTGAACTTAGATCCTTTTATTTTTGTAATTCCCACCTCAGACTCAATTTCATAGGTTCCCAATTTCAGGTATCCAATACTAGAATGCAATATATTAAGATCAAAAATGTAATTTGTTTCCATTAAATATTTTTCTCCCCTTCCTCTTTATTAAATTTCTAGTCATCCAAAGAATGCATATATTTGGGTAAGCCATTCAATATTATGGGCAAATATAAGAAAATAGAAACCTTGTACTTGAGTCAGGTTATCACATGTTTTATCTAAAGTCATTATTTTCTTGAAATTTAAAAGAAGGCACACCTATTTTATTCTAAATAATATAGGACTGTAATATAGGACATTTTATTTTAATGTGAAATAATAAAGATATATTATTATTTTATTCAAAGTTCTTATTTTTAAAAACCCAAGTGCAATTTAACTGTAAAAGTGATTTAAGACTTTCTTTTTTTGGTCCATCCTCAATATACTAAATCTTCTCCTCTGAAGAGTGGCCAATGGACACAATTATTTGTTTGAGTCCACCTTAAAATAATCTCTTATAAAATATAAAAGTAATCTTGATGGTAGAAACAAAGAACATACCCACTTTAGAGAGCCTTAAATCCAAAAGTAATTCCTTTCAAGAACACTGCCCCAGACCATGTGGTCTTTTATGTGAAATGCCTACTTCTAGCACAAAGGAAGTAGGAGCCTTTTGGATAATCAGTGGGAAAGAAATGGTTGAAGAGCATGCAAAAGCTATTGCTTTAAGCATATTGGCTTCTCCTTTTATTTTGATCCTATTATTTTGAAGCAATGAGGTCATTGAAGTGTGCCTGGCTAGAGGTTTGCTCTTTTCCTCTATTCTTCCCTTTAAATCTTTTTGTCAACCATGTTCCCCTCCACTAGCAGAGCAGCTGTCTGGGTAGTTATAATCCCATTAAAAGGGCCTCTATTTGGTCAATAATATATTTATAGAGAAATTAGTCACCTGGAGGTGTTGGGTAATTCTTCTCTTTAGACATATTGTACCCCAGAAAAGCAGGACCAAGCTCTTAGATAAGGGTTTTTTGCCTTGACCCAGTGCCCTAGTGGAGAAAACTGATTAACAATTAACAAGCAACACACCTTCTTCTTCTTCTTTCAAAGGGCCTTAATCTTTGCTGCAGATCATTTTCCCCTCAATCTTTTCTGATAAAGCTGAGAGTGTAGCTGCATCTGGATCTATGAAGCTTACAGTACGAAGTACAAACTATGACAGTCATTAATTAAATACCCATCCTGGTAAACTAGGTGAAGAATCAAACGACACAAACGGTCTAAACTGTCCATTTGAAATGTTTTAAAATTAGAGGTGCATCTTTCTCCAATTATTCTAGTCTGTTTCCTAAACAGATTTTACATTCTTGCTATCTTATCATTCTTGCCATCAGTTCAGGTCTAATTATATTCTTCTAAGAGGAAGAGGAAAGGCAAGGGGCTAAATTACAGTGAAGGAATATATTATTTAATTCCACTGACTATCATTAGAAAGATGTTCAGTTTCAGAAATTCATTATAT